>NW_022264574.1:0-26634 GCF_002021735.2 Oncorhynchus kisutch
AGAGATGACATAATGTCTGTTACGCCTCAGCCTATTAGAGATGACACTAATGTCTGTTACTCCTCAGTCCTATTAGAGATGACATAATGTCTGTTACTCCTCCATCCTATTAGAGATGACATAATGTCTGTTACTCCCCAGTCCTATTAGAGATGACATAATGTCTGTTACCTCCCCAGTCCTATTAGAGATGACATAATTCTGTTACTCCCCAGTCCTATTAGAGATGACATAATGTCTGTTACTTCCCAGTCCTATTAGAGATGACATAATGTCCTGTTAACCCCCTCCTATTAGAGATGACATAATGTCTGTTACTCCCCAGTCCTATTAGAGATGACATAATGTCTGTTACTCCCCAGTCCTATTAAGATGACATAATGTCTGTTACTCCCAAGTCCTATTAGAGATACATAATGTCTGTTACTTCCCCAGTCCTATTAGAGATGACATAATGTCTGTACTCCCCAGTCCTATTAGAGATGACATAATGTCTGTACTCCCCAGTCCTATTAGAGATGACATAATGTCTGTTACTCCCCAGTCCTATTAGAGATGACATAATGTCTGTTACTCCCCAGTCCTATTAGAGATGACATAGTCTGTACGCTCCCCAGTCCTATTAAGATGACATAATGTCTGTTACTCCCCAGTCCTATTAGAGATGACATAATGTCTGCTACTCCCCAGTCCTATTAGAGATGACATAATGTCTGTTACTCTCCCCAGTCCTATTAGAGAGGACATAATGTCTGTTACTCCCCAGTCCTATTAGAGATGACATAATGTCTGTTACTCCCCAGTCCTATTAGAGATGACATAATGTCTGTTACTCCCCAGTCCTATTAGAGATGACATAATGTCTGTTACTCCCCAGTCCTATTAGAGATGACATAATGTCTGTTACTCCTCCGTCCTATTAGAGATGACATAATGTCTGTTACTCCCCAGTCCTATTAGAGATGACTAATGTCTGTTACTCCCCAGTCCTATTAGAGATGACATAATGCTGCTACTTACTCCTCAGTCCTATTAGAGATGACATAATGTCTGTTACTCCCCAGTCCTATTAGAGATGACATAATGTCTGTACTCCCCAGTCCTATTAGAGATGACATAATGTCTGTTACTCTCCCAGTCCTATTAGAGATGACATAATGTCTGTTACTCCGTCCTATTAGAGATGACATAATGTCTTTACTCCCCAGTCCTATTAGAGATGACATAATGTCTGTTACTCTCCCAGTCCTATTAGAGATGACATAATGTCTGTTACTCCCCAGTCCTATTAGAGATGACATAATGTCTGTACTCCCAGTCCTATTAGAGATGACATAATTCTCTGTTACTCCCCAGTCCTATTAGAGATGACATAATGTCTGCTACTCCTCAGTCCTATTAGAGATGACATAATGTCTGTACTACTCCCCAGTCCTATTAGAGATGACATAATGTCTGTTACTTCCCCAGTCCTATTAGAGATGACATAATGTCTGTGTTACTCCCCAGTCCTATTAGAGATGACATAATGTCTGTTACTCCCCAGTCCTATTAGAGATACATAATGTCTGCTACTCCCCAGTCCTATTAGAGATGACATAATGTCTGTTACTCCTTCCTCCCCAGTCCTATTAGAGATGACATAATGTCTGTTACTCCTCCCCAGTCCTATTAGAGATGACATAATGTCTGTTACTCTTCTATTACTCTTCCCCAGTCCTATTAGAGATGACATAATGTCTGTACTCCCCAGTCCTATTAGAGATGACATAATGTGTTTACTCCTACTCCCCATCCTATTAGAGATGACATAATGTCTGCTACTCCCCAGTCCTATTAGAGATGACATAATGTCTGTTACTCCCCAGTCCTATTAGAGATGACATAATGTCTGCTACTCCCAGTCCTATTAGAGATGACATAATGTCTGTACTCCCCAGTCCTATTAGAGATGACATAATGTCTGTTACTCTCCCAGTCCTATTAGAGATGACAAATGTCTGTACCTCCCCAGTCCTATTAGAGATGACATAATGTCTGTTACTCCCCAGTCCTATTAGAGATGACATAATGTCTGCTACTCCCCAGTCCTATTAGAGATGACATAATGTCTGTTACTCCCCAGTCCTATTAGAGATGACATAATGTCTGTTACTCCTCCCCAGTCCTATTAGAGATGACATAATGTCTGTTACTCCCCAGTCCTATTAGAGATGACATAATGTCTGTTACTCCCCAGTCCTATTAGAGATGACATAATGTCTGTTACTCCCCAGTCCTATTAGAGATGACATAATGTCTGTTACCTCCCCAGTCCTATTAGAGATGACATAATGTCTGTTACTCCCCAGTCCTATTAGAGATGACATAATGTCTGTTACTCCTCCTCCCCAGTCCTATTAGAGATGACATAATGTCTGTTACTTCCCAGTCCTATTAGAGATGACATAATGTCTGTTACCTCCCCAGTCCTATTAGAGATGACATAATGTCTGTTACTCTCCCCAGTCCTATTAGAGATGACATAATGTCTGTTACTCCCCAGTCCTATTAGAGATGACATAATGTCTGTACTTCCCCAGTCCTATTAGAGATGACATAATGTCTGTTACTCCCCAGTCCTATTAGAGATGACATAATGTCTGTTACTCCCCAGTCCTATTAGAGATGACATAATGTCTGTTACTCTACTCCCCAGTCCTATTAGAGATGACATAATGTCTGTACTCCCCAGTCCTATTAGAGATGACATAATGTCTGTTACTCCCAGTCCTATTAGAGATGACATAATGTCTGTTACTCCCAGTCCTATTAGAGATGACATAATGTCTGTTACTCCCAGTCCTATTAGAGATGACATAATGTCTGTTACTCCCAGTCCTATTAGAGATGACATAATGTCTGTTACTCCCCAGTCCTATTAGAGATGACATAATGTCTGTTACTCCCCAGTCCTATTAGAGATGACATAATGTCTGTTACTCCCCAGTCCTATTAGAGATGACATAATGTCTGTTACTTCCTCTCCTATTAGAGATGACATAATGTCTGTTACTCCCAGTCCTATTAGAGATGACATAATGTCTGTTACTCCCAGTCCTATTAGAGATGACATAATGTCTGCTACTTTACATGTGTTACCCCCAGTCCTATTAGAGATGACATAATGTCTGTTACTCCCCAGTCCTATTAGAGATGACATAATGTCTGTTACTCCCCAGTCCTATTAGAGATGACATAATGTCTGTTACTGAATCCTTAGACTCCCAGTCCTATTAGAGATGACATGACATAATGTCTGTTACTCCCAGTCCTATTAGAGATGACATAATGTCTGTTACTCCCCAGTCCTATTAGAGATGACATAATGTCTGTTACTCTCCCAGTCCTATTAGAGATGACATAATGTCTGTTACTCCTCCCCAGTCCTATTAGAGATGACATAATAATGTCTGTACTCCCAGTCCTATTAGAGATGACATAATGTCTGTTACTCTCCAGAGTCCTATTAGAGATGACATAATGTCTGTACTCCCAGTCCTATTAGATGACATAATGTCTGTCTACTACTCCCCAGTCCTATTAGAGATGACATAATCTGTTACTCCCCAGTCCTATTAGAGATGACATAATGTCTGTACTCTCCCCAGTCCTATTAGAGATGACATAATGTCTGTTACTCCCCAGTCCTATTAGAGATGACATAATGTCTGTTACTCCCCAGTCCTATTAGAGATGACATAATGTCTGTTACTCTCCCAGTCCTATTAGAGATGACATAATGTCTGTTACTCCCCCAGTCCTATTAGAGATGACATAATGTCTGTTACTCCCAGTCCTATTAGAGATGACATAATGTCTGTTACTCCCCTCCCCCAGTCCTATTAGAGATGACATAATGTCTGTTACATTCCTCCCCAGTCCTATTAGAGATGACATAATGTCTGTTACTCCCCAGTCCTATTAGAGATGACATAATGTCTGTTACTCCCCAGTCCTATTAGAGATGACATAATGTCTGTTACTCCCCAGTCCTATTAGAGATGACATAATGTCTGTACTCCCCAGTCCTATTAGAGATGACATAATGTCTGTTACTCCCCAGTCCTATTAGAGATGACATAATGTCTACCTCCCCAGTCCTATTAGAGATGACATAATGTCTGTTACTCCCCAGTCCTATTAGAGATGACATAATGTCTGTTACTCCCCAGTCCTATTAGAGATGACATAATGTCTGTTACTCCCAGTCCTATTAGAGATGACATAATGTCTGTTACTCCCCAGTCCTATTAGAGATGACATAATGTCTGCTACTCCCCAGTCCTATTAGAGATGACATAATGTCTGTTACTCCCAGTCCTATTAGAGAGGACATAATGTCTGTTACTCCCCAGTCCTATTAGAGATGACATATGTCTGTTACTCCCCAGTCCTATTAGAGATGACATAATGTCTGTACTCCCCAGTCCTATTAGAGATGACATAATGTCTGTACTCCCAGTCCTATTAGAGATGATAATGTCTGCTACTCCTCAGTCCTATTAGAGATGACATAATGTCTGCTACTCCTCCAGTCCTATTAGAGATGGCATAATGTCTGCTACTCCTCAGTCCTATTAGAGATGACATAATGTCTGCTACTCCTCAGTCCTATTAGAGATGACATAATGTCTGTTACTCTCCCAGTCCTATTAGAGATGACATAATGTCTGTACCTCCCCAGTCCTATTAGAGATGACATAATGTCTGTTACTCCCCAGTCCTATTAGAGATGACATAATGTCTGCTACTCCCCAGTCCTATTAGAGATGACATAATGTCTGTTACTCCCAGTCCTATTAGAGATGACATAATGTCTGTTACTCTCCCCAGTCCTATTAGAGATGACATAATGTCTGTTACTCCCCAGTCCTATTAGAGATGACATAATGTCTGTACCTCCCCAGTCCTATTAGAGATGACATAATGTCTGTTACTCCCCAGTCCTATTAGAGATGACATAATGTCTACTCCTCAGTCCTATTAGAGATGACATAATGTCTGTACTCCCCAGTCCTATTAGAGATGACATAATGTCTGTTACTCCCCAGTCCTATTAGAGATGACATAATGTCTGTACCTCCCCAGTCCTATTAGAGATGACATAATGTCTGTTACTCCCCAGTCCTATTAGAGATGACATAATGTCTGTTACTCCCCAGTCCTATTAGAGATGACATAATGTCTGTTACTCCTCCCCAGTCCTATTAGAGATGACATAATGTCTGTTACTCCCCAGTCCTATTAGAGATGACATAATGTCTGTTACTCCCCAGTCCTATTAGAGATGACATAATGTCTGTACTCCCCAGTCCTATTAGAGATGACATAATGTCTGTTACTCCCCAGTCCTATTAGAGATGACATAATGTCTGCTACTCCCTCAGTCCTATTAGAGATGACATAATGTCTGTTACTCCTCAGTCCTATTAGAGATGACATAATGTCTGTTCTACTCCTCAGTCCTATTAGAGATGACATAATGTCTGCTACTCCTCAGTCCTATTAGAGATGACATAATGTCTGTTACTCCCCAGTCCTATTAGAGATGACATAATGTCTGTACCTCCCCAGTCCTATTAGAGATGACATAATGTCTGTTACTCTCCCCCAGTCCTATTAGAGATGACATAATGTCTGCTACTCCCCAGTCCTATTAGAGATGACATAATGTCTGTTACTCCCCAGTCCTATTAGAGATGACATAATGTCTGTTACTCCCCAGTCCTATTAGAGATGACATAATGTCTGTTACTCCCCAGTCCTATTAGAGATGACATAATGTCTGTTACTCCCCAGTCCTATTAGAGATGACATAATGTCTGTTACTTCCCCAGTCCTATTAGAGATGACATAATGTCTGTTACTCCTGAGTCCTATTAGAGATGACATAATGTCTGTTACTCCCCAGTCCTATTAGAGATGACATAATGTCTGTTACTCCCCAGTCCTATTAGAGATGACATAATGTCTGTTACTCCTCAGTCCTATTAGAGATGACATAATGTCTGTACTCCCCAGTCCTATTAGAGATGACATAATGTCTGTTACTCCCCAGTCCTATTAGAGATGACATAATGTCTGTTACTCCCCAGTCCTATTAGAGATGACATAATGTCTGTTACTCCCCAGTCCTATTAGAGATGACATAATGTCTGTTACTCCCCAGTCCTATTAGAGATGACATAATGTCTGTTACTCCCCAGTCCTATTAGAGATGACATAATGTCTGTTACTCCCCAGTCCTATTAGAGATGACATAATGTCTGTTACTCCCCAGTCCTATTAGAGATGACATAATGTCTGTTACTCCCCAGTCCTATTAGAGATGACATAATGTCTGTTACTCCCCAGTCCTATTAGAGATGACATAATGTCTGCTACTCCTCAGTCCTATTAGAGATGACATAATGTCTGCTACTCCTCAGTCCTATTAGAGATGACATAATGTCTGCTACTCCTCAGTCCTATTAGAGATGACATAATGTCTGCTACTCCCAGTCCTATTAGAGATGACATAATGTCTGTTACTCCTCCAGTCCTATTAGAGATGACATAATGTCTGTACTCCCCAGTCCTATTAGAGATGACATAATGTCTGTTACTCCCCAGTCCTATTAGAGATGACATAATGTCTGCTACTCCCCAGTCCTATTAGAGATGACATAATGTCTGTTACTACTCCCCAGTCCTATTAGAGATGACATAATGTCTGTTTACTCCCCAGTCCTATTAGAGATGACATAATGTCTGTTACTCTCCCAGTCCTATTAGAGATGACATAATGTCTGTTACTCCCCAGTCCTATTAGAGATGACATAATGTCTGTTACTTCCCAGTCCTATTAGAGATGACATAATGTCTGTACTCCTGAGTCCTATTAGAGATGACATAATGTCTGTTACTCCCAGTCCTATTAGAGATGACATAATGTCTGTTACTCTCCTACCCCCCAGTCCTATTAGAGATGACATAATGTCTGTACTCCTGAGTCCTATTAGAGATGACATAATGTCTGTACTCCTCCCCAGTCCTAGAGATGACATAATGTCTGTTACTCCCCAGTCCTATTAGAGATGACATAATGTCTGCTACTCCCCAGTCCTATTAGAGATGACATAATGTCTGTTACTCCCCAGTCCTATTAGAGATGACATAATGTCTGTTACTCCCCAGTCCTATTAGAGATGACATAATGTCTGTTACTCCCCAGTCCTATTAGAGATGACATAATGTCAGTGTACTCTCCCCAGTCCTATTAGAGATGACATAATGTCTTACTCCCCAGTCCTATTAGAGATGACATAATGTCTGTTACTCCCCAGTCCTATTAGAGATGACATAATGTCTGTACCTCCCAGTCCTATTAGAGATGACATAATGTCTGTTACTCTCCCCAGTCCTATTAGAGATGACATAATGTCTGTTACTTCCCAGTCCTATTAGAGATGACATAATGTCTGTTACTCCTGAGTCCTATTAGAGATGACATAATGTCTGTTACTCCCCAGTCCTATTAGAGATGACATAATGTCTGTTACTCTCCCCAGTCCTATTAGAGATGACATAATGTCTGTTACTCCTGAGTCCTATTAGAGATGACATAATGTCTGTTACTCCCAGTCCTATTAGAGATTACATAATGTCTGTTACTTCCCAGTCCTATTAGAGATGACATAATGTCTGTTACTCCCCAGTCCTATTAGAGATGACATAATGTCTGTTACTCTCCCCCAGTCCTTTAGAGATGACATAATGTCTGTTACTCCCCAGTCCTATTAGAGATTACATAATGTCTGTTCTCTCCCAGTCCTATTAGAGATGACATAATGTCTGTTACTCCCCAGTCCTATTAGAGATGACATAATGTCTGTTACTCCCCAGTCCTATTAGAGATGACATAATGTCTGTTACTTCCAGTCCTATTAGAGATGACATAATGTCTGTTACTCCCCAGTCCTATTAGAGATGACATAATGTCTGTTACTTCCCAGTCCTATTAGAGATGACATAATGTCTGTTACTCCTGAGTCCTATTAGAGATGACATAATGTCTGTTACTCCCAGTCCTATTAGAGATGACATAATGTCTGTTACTCCCAGTCCTATTAGAGATGACATAATGTCTGTTACTCCTGAGTCCTATTAGAGATGACATAATGTCTGTACTCCTCCCAGTCCTATTAGAGATGACATAATGTCTGTTACTCCCCAGTCCTATTAGAGATGACATAATGTCTGCTACTCCCAGTCCTATTAGAGATGACATAATGTCTGTTACTCCCCAGTCCTATTAGAGATGACATAATGTCTGTTACTCCCCAGTCCTATTAGAGATGACATAATGTCTGTTACTCCCCAGTCCTATTAGAGATGACATAATGTCTGTTACTCCCCAGTCCTATTAGAGATGACATAATGTCTGTACTCCCCAGTCCTATTAGAGATGACATATGTAATGTTACTACTCCCCAGTCCTATTAGAGATGACATAATGTCTGTACCTCCCCAGTCCTATTAGAGATGACATAATGTCTGTTACTCCCCAGTCCTATTAGAGATGACATAATGTCTGTTACTCCCCAGTCCTATTAGAGATGACATAATGTCTGTTACTCCCAGTCCTATTAGAGATGACATAATGTCTGTTACTCCCCAATCCTATAAGAGATGACATAATGTCTGTTACTTCCCAGTCCTATTAGAGATGACATAATGTCTGTTACTCCCCAGTCCTATTAGAGATGACATAATGTCTGTTACTCCCCAGTCCTATTAGAGATGACATAATGTCTGTTACTCCCGAGTCCTATTAGAGATGACATAATGTCTGTTACTCCCCAGTCCTATTAGAGATGACATAATGTCTGTTACTCCTGAGTCCTATTAGAGATGACATAATGTCTGTTACTCCCCAGTCCTAAGAGATGACATAATGTCTGTTACTTCCCAGTCCTATTAGAGATGACATAATGTCTGTTACTCCCCAGTCCTATTAGAGATGACATAATGTCTGTTACTCCCCAGTCCTATTAGAGATGACATAATGTCTGTTACTCCCCAGTCCTATTAGAGATGACATAATGTCTGTTACTTCCCAGTCCTATTAGAGATGACATAATGTCTGTTACTCCCCAGTCCTATTAGAGATGACATAATGTCTGTTACTTCCCAGTCCTATTAGAGATGACATAATGTCTGTTACTCCTGAGTCCTATTAGAGATGACATAATGTCTGTTACTCCTCAGTACTCCCGAGTCCTATTAGAGATGACATAATGTCTGTTACTCCCCAGTCCTATTAGAGATGACATAATGTCTGTTACTCCTGAGTCCTATTAGAGATGACATAATGTCTGTACTCCCCAGTCCTATTAGAGATGACATAATGTCTGTTACTCCCCAGTCCTATTAGAGAGACATAATGTCTGTTACTCCCCAGTCCTATTGAGATGACATAATGTCTGTTACTCCCCAGTCCTATTAGAGATGACATAATGTCTGTTACTCCCCAGTCCTATTAGAGATGACATAATGTCTGTACCTCCCCAGTCCTATTAGAGATGACATAATGTCTGTTACTCCCCAGTCCTATTAGAGATGACATAATGTCTGTACCTCCCCAGTCCTATTAGAGATGACATAATGTCTTTTACTCCCCAGTCCTATTAGAGATGACATAATGTCTGTTACTCCCCAGTCCTATTAGAGATGACATAATGTCTGTTACTCCTGAGTCCTATTAGAGATGACATAATGTCTGTTACTCCCCAATCCTATTAGAGATGACATAATGTCTGTTACTTCCCAGTCCTATTAGAGATGACATAATGTCTGTTACTCCCCAGTCCTATAAGAGATACATAATGTCTGTTACTCCCAGTCCTATTAGAGATGACATAATGTCTGTTACTCCCCAGTCCTATTAGAGATGACATAATGTCTGTTACTCCCTCTGTACTCCCCAGTCCTATTAGAGATGACATAATGTCTGTTACTCCCCAATCCTATAGAGATTACATAATGTCTGTTACTTCCCAGTCCTATTAGAGATGACATAATGTCTGTTACTCCTGAGTCCTATTAGAGATGACATAATGTCTGTTACTCCCCAATCCTATAAGAGAATACATAATGTCTGTTACTTCCCAGTCCTATTAGAGATGACATAATGTCTGTTACTCCCCAGTCCTATTAGAGATGACATAATGTCTGTTACTCCCAGTCCTATTAGAGATGACATAATGTCTGTTACTCCTGAGTCCTATTAGAGATGACATAATGTCTGTTACTCCCCAGTCCTATTAGAGATGACATAATGTCTGTTACTCCCCAGTCCTATTAGAGATGACATAATGTCTGTTACTCCTGAGTCCTATTAGAGATGACATAATGTCTGTACCCCCCCAGTCCTATTAGAGATGACATAATGTCTGTTACTCCCCAGTCCTATTAGAGATGACATAATGTCTGCTACTCCCCAGTCCTATTAGAGATGACATAATGTCTGTTACTCCCCAGTCCTATTAGAGGACATAATGTCTGTTACTCTCCCAGTCCTATTGGAGATGACATAATATCTGTTACTCCCCAGTCCTATTAGAGATGACATAATGTCAGTTACTTACTCCCCAGTCCTATTAGAGATGACATAATGTCTGTACCTCCCCAGTCCTATTAGAGATGACATAATGTCTGTTACTCCCCAGTCCTATTAGAGATGACATAATGTCTGTACCTCCCCAGTCCTATTAGAGATGACATAATGTCAGTTACTCCCCAGTCCTATTAGAGATTACATAATGTCTGTACCTCCCCAGTCCTATTAGAGATGACATAATGTCTGTTACTCCCCAGTCCTATTAGAGATGACATAATGTCTGTACCTCCCAGTCCTATTAGAGATGACATAATATCTGTTACTCCCCAGTCCTATTAGAGATGACATAATGTCAGTTACTCCCCAGTCCTATTAGAGATGACATAATGTCTGTACCTCCCCAGTCCTATTAGAGATGACGTAATGTATGTCTCCCAGTCCTATTAGAGATACATAATGTCTGCTACTCCCCAGTCCTATTAGAGATGACATAATGTCTGTTACTACTCCCAGTCCTATTAGAGAGACATAATGTCTGTTACTCCCCAGTCCTATTGGAGATGACATAATATCTGTTACTCCCCAGTCCTATTAGAGATGACATAATGTCTGTACCTCCCCAGTCCTATTAGAGATGACATAATGTCTGTTACTCCCCAGTCCTATTAGAGATGGCATAATGTCTGCTACTCCTCAGTCCTATTAGAGATGACATAATGTCTGCTACTCCTCAGTCCTATTAGAGATGCATAATGTCTGCTACTCCTCAGTCCTATTAGAGATGACATAATGTCTGCTACTCCTCAGTCCTATTAGAGATGACATAATGTCTGTTACTCCCCAGTCCTATTAGAGATGACATAATGCCTGTACCCCCCAGTCCTATTAGAGATAACATAATGTCTGTTACTCCCCAGTCCTATTAGAGATGACATAATGTCTGCTACTCCCCAGTCCTATTAGAGATGACATAATGTCTGTTACTCTCCCCAGTCCTATTAGAGATGACATAATGTCTGTTACTCCCCTTACTAGTCCTATTGGAGATGACATAATATCTGTTACTCTCCCCAGTCCTATTAGAGATGACATAATGTCTGTACCTCCCCAGTCCTATTAGAGATGACATAATGTCTGTTACTCCCCAGTCCTATTAGAGATGGCATAATGTCTGCTACTCCTCAGTCCTATTAGAGATGACATAATGTCTGCTACTCCTCAGTCCTATTAGAGATGACATAATGTCTGTTACTCCCCAGTCCTATTAGAGATGACATAAGTCTGTGTACCTCCCCAGTCCTATTAGAGATGACATAATGTCTGTTACTCCCCAGTCCTATTAGAGATTACATAATGTCTGCTACTCCCCAGTCCTATTAGAGATGACATAATGTCTGTTACTCCCCAGTCCTATTAGAGAGGACATAATGTCTGTTACTCCCCAGTCCTATTGGAGATGACATAATATCTGTTACTCCCCAGTCCTATTAGAGATGACATAATGTCTGTACCTCCCCAGTCCTATTAGAGATGACATAATGTCTGTTACTCCCCAGTCCTATTAGAGATGGCATAATGTCTGCTACTCCTCAGTCCTATTAGAGATGACATAATGTCTGCTACTCCTCAGTCCTATTAGAGATGGCATAATGTCTGCTACTCCTCAGTCCTATTAGAGATGACATAATGTCTGCTACTCCTCAGTCCTATTAGAGATGACATAATGTCTGTTACTCCCCAGTCCTATTAGAGATGACATAATGCCTGTACCTCCCCAGTCCTATTAGAGATGACATAATGTCTGTTACTCCCCAGTCCTATTAGAGATGACATAATGTCTGCTACTCCCCAGTCCTATTAGATGACATAATGTCTGTTACTCCCCAGTCCTATTAGAGAGGACATAATGTCTGTTACTCCCCAGTCCTATTGGAGATGACATAATGTCTGTTACTCCCCAGTCCTATTAGAGATGACATAATGTCTGTTACTCCCCAGTCCTATTAGAGATGACATAATGTCTGTTACTTCCCAGTCCTATTAGAGATGACATAATGTCTGTTACTCCTGAGTCCTATTAGAGATGACATAATGTCTGTTACTCCCGAGTCCTATTAGAGATGACATAATGTCTGTTACTCCCCAGTCCTATTAGAGATGACATAATGTCTGTTACTCCTGAGTCCTATTAGAGATGACATAATGTCTGTACCTCCCCAGTCCTATTAGAGATGACATAATGTCTGTTACTCCCCAGTCCTATTAGAGATGACATCATGTCTGCTACTCTCCCCAGTCCTATTAGAGATGACATAATGTCTGTACTCCCCCCGTCCTATTAGAGAGGACATAATGTCTGTTACTCGTCACTCACTCTCCCCAGTCCTATTAGAGATGACAATAATGTCTGTTACTCCCCCCCAGTCCTATTAGAGAGGACATAATGTCTGTTACTCCCCAGTCCTATTGGAGATGACATAATATCTGTTACTCCCCAGTCCTATTAGAGATGACATAATGTCTGTACCTCCCCAGTCCTATTAGAGATGACATAATGTCTGTTACTCCCCAGTCCTATTAGAGATGGCATAATGTCTGCTACTCCTCAGTCCTATTAGAGATGACATAATGTCTGCTACTCCTCAGTCCTATTAGAGATGGCATAATGTCTGCTACTCCTCAGTCCTATTAGAGATGACATAATGTCTGCTACTCCTCAGTCCTATTAGAGATGACATAATGTCTGTTACTCCCCAGTCCTATTAGAGATGACATAATGCCTGTACCTCCCCTCCCCATCCTAGAGATGACATAATGTCTGTTACTCCCCCAGTCCTATTAGAGATGACATAATGTCTGCTACTCACTCCAGTCCTATTAGAGATGACATAATGTCTGTTACTCCCCAGTCCTATTAGAGAGGACATAATGTCTGTTACTCCCCAGTCCTATTGGAGATGACATAATGTCTGTTACTCCCCAGTCCTATTAGAGATGACATAATGTCTGTTACTCCCCAGTCCTATTAGAGATGACATAATATCTGTTACTTCCCAGTCCTATTAGAGATGACATAATGTCTGTTACTCCTGAGTCCTATTAGAGATGACATAATGTCTGTTACTCTCCGAGTCCTATTAGAGATGACATAATGTCTGTTACTCCCCAGTCCTATTAGAGATGACATAATGTCTGTTACTCCTGAGTCCTATTAGAGATGACATAATGTCTGTACCTCCCCAGTCCTATTAGAGATGACATAATGTCTGTTACTCCCCAGTCCTATTAGAGATGACATCATGTCTGCTACTCCCCAGTCCTATTAGAGATGACATAATGTCTGTTACTCCCCAGTCCTATTAGAGAGGACATAATGTCTGTTACTCCCCAGTCCTATTGAGATGACATAATATCTGTTACTCCCCAGTCCTATTAGAGATGACATAATGTCAGTTACTCCCCAGTCCTATTAGAGATGACATAATGTCTGTACCTCCCCAGTCCTATTAGAGATGACATAATGTATGTTACTCCCCAGTCCTATTAGAGATGACATAATGTCTGTACCTCCCCAGTCCTATTAGAGATGACATAATGTCTGTTACTCCCCAGTCCTATTAGAGATGACATAATGTCTGTTACTTCCCAGTCCTATTAGAGATGACATAATGTCTGTTACTCCTGAGTCCTATTAGAGATGACATAATGTCTGTTACTCCCGAGTCCTATTAGAGATGACATAATGTCTGTTACTCCCCAGTCCTATTAGAGATGACATAATGTCTGTTACTCCTGAGTCCTATTAGAGATGACATAATGTCTGTTACTCCCCAATCCTATAAGAGATTACATAATGTCTGTTACTTCCCAGTCCTATTAGAGATGACATAATGTCTGTTACTCCTGAGTCCTATTAGAGATGACATAATGTCTGTACCTCCCCAGTCCTATTAGAGATGACATAATGTCTGTTACTCCCCAGTCCTATTAGAGATGACATAATGTCTGCTACTCCCCAGTCCTAGAGTCCTATTAGAGATGACATAATGTCTGTTACTCCCCAGTCCTATTAGAGAGGACATAATGTCTGTTACTCCCCAGTCCTATTGGAGATGACATAATTCTGTTACTGTACTCCCCAGTCCTATTAGAGATGACATAATGTCAGTTACTCCCCAGTCCTATTAGAGATGACATAATGTCTGTACCTCCCCAGTCCTATTAGAGATGACATAATGTATGTTACTCCCCAGTCCTATTAGAGATGACATAATGTCTGTACCTCCCCAGTTCTATTAGAGATGACATAATTGTCTTTTACTCCCCAGTCCTATTAGAGATGACATAATGTCTGTTCTCCCCAGTCCTATTAGAGATGACATAATGTCTGTTACTCCTGAGTCCTATTAGAGATGACATAATGTCTGTTACTCCCCAATCCTATAAGAGATTACATAATGTCTGTTACTTCCCAGTCCTATTAGAGATGACATAATGTCTGTTACTCCCCAGTCCTATTAGAGATGACATAATGTCTGTTACTCCCCAGTCCTATTAGAGATGACATAATGTCTGTTACTCCCGAGTCCTATTAGAGATGACATAATGTCTGTTACTCCCCAGTCCTATTAGAGATGACATAATGTCTGTTACTCCTGAGTCCTATTAGAGATGACATAATGTCTGTTACTCCCCAATCCTATAAGAGATTACATAATGTCTGTTACTTCCCAGTCCTATTAGAGATGACATAATGTCTTTACTCCCCAGTCCTATTAGAGATGACATAATGTCTGTTACTCCCCAGTCCTTTAGAGATGACATAATGTCTGTTACTCCCCAATCCTATAAGAGATTACATAATGTCTGTTACTTCCCAGTCCTATTAGAGATGACATAATGTCTGTTACTCCCCAGTCCTATTAGAGATGACATAATGTCTGTTACTTCCCAGTCCTATTAGAGATGACATAATGTCTGTTACTCCTGAGTCCTATTAGAGATGACATAATGTCTGTTACTCCCGAGTCCTATTAGAGATGACATAATGTCTGTTACTCCCCAGTCCTATTAGAGATGACATAATGTCTGTTACTCCTGAGTCCTATTAGAGATGACATAATGTCTGTACCTCCCCAGTCCTATTAGAGATGACATAATGTCTGTTACTCTCCCAGTCCTATTAGAGAGGACATAATGTCTGTTACTCCCCATCCCCAGTCCTATTGGAGATGACATAATGTTACTCCCCAGTCCTATTAGAGATGACATAATGTCAGTTACTCCCCAGTCCTATTAGAGATGACATAATGTCTGTACCTCCCCAGTCCTATTAGAGATGACATAATGTATGTTACTCCCCAGTCCTATTAGAGATGACATAATGTCTGTACCTCCCCAGTCCTATTAGAGATGACATAATGTCTTTACTCCCCAGTCCTATTAGAGATGACATAATGTCTGTTACTCCCCAGTCCTATTAGAGATGACATAATGTCTGTTACTCCTGAGTCCTATTAGAGATGACATAATGTCTGTTACTCCCCAATCCTATAAGAGATTACATAATGTCTGTTACTTCCCAGTCCTATTAGAGATGACATAATGTCTGTTACTCTCCCCAGTCCTATTAGAGATGACATAATGTCTGTTACTCCCCAGTCCTTTTAGAGATGACATAATGTCTGTTACTCCTCCCCAATCCTATAAGAGATTACATAATGTCTGTTACTTCCCAGTCCTATTAGAGATGACATAATGTCTGTTACTCCTGAGTCCTATTAGAGATGACATAATGTCTGTTACTCCCCAATCCTATAAGAGATTACATAATGTCTGTTACTTCCCAGTCCTATTAGAGATGACATAATGTCTGTTACTCCCCAGTCCTATTAGAGATGACATAATGTCTGTTACTCCCCAGTCCTATTAGAGATGACATAATGTCTGTTACTCCCCAGTCCTATTAGAGATGACATAATGTCTGTTACTCCTGAGTCCTATTAGAGATGACATAATGTCTTTACTCCCCAATCCTATAAGAGATTACATAATGTCTGTTACTTCCCAGTCCTATTAGAGATGACATAATGTCTGTTACTCCCCAGTCCTATTAGAGATGACATAATGTCTGTTACTCCCCAGTCCTATTAGAGATGACATATGTCTGTTACTCCCCCAATCCTATAAGAGATTACATAATGTCTGTTACTTCCCCTGTCCTATTAGAGATGACTTAATGTCTGTTCCCCAGTCCTATTAGAGATGACATAATGTCTGTTACTTCCCAGTCCTATTAGAGATGGCATAATGTCTGCTACTCCTCAGTCCTATTAGAGATGACATAATGTCTGCTACTCCTCAGTCCTATTAGAGATGGCATAATGTCTGCTACTCCTCAGTCCTATTAGAGATGGCATAATGTCTCTACTCCTCAGTCCTATTAGAGATGACATAATGTCTGCTACTCCTCAGTCCTATTAGAGATGACATAATGTCTGTTACTCCCCAGTCCTATTAGAGATGGCATAATGTCTGCTACTCCTCAGTCCTATTAGAGATGACATAATGTCTGCTACTCCTCAGTCCTATTAGAGATGGCATAATGTCTGCTACTCCTCAGTCCTATTAGAGATGACATAATGTCTGCTACTCCTCAGTCCTAGTAGAGATGACATAATGTCTGTTACTCTCCCAGTCCTATTAGAGATGACATAATGTCTGTACCTCCCCAGTCCTATTAGAGATGACATAATGTCTGTTACTCCCCAGTCCTATTAGAGATGACATAATGTCTGCTACTCCCCAGTCCTATTAGAGATGACATAATGTCTGTTAATCCCCAGTCCTATTAGAGAGGACATAATGTCTGTTATTCCCCAGTCCTATTGGAGATGACATAATATCTGTTACTCCCCAGTCCTATTAGAGATGACATAATGTCAGTTACTCCCCAGTCCTATTAGAGATTACATAATGTCTGTACCTCCCCAGTCCTATTAGAGATGACATAATGTCTGTTACTCCCCAGTCCTATTAGAGATGACATAATGTCTGTACCTCCCCAGTCCTATTAGAGATGACATAATGTCTGTTACTCCCCAGTCCTATTAGAGAGGACATAATGTCTGTTACTCCCCAGTCCTATTGGAGATGACATAATATCTGTTACTCCCCAGTCCTATTAGAGATGACATAATGGCAGTTACTCCCCAGTCCTATTAGAGATGACATAATGTCTGTACCTCCCCAGTCCTATTAGAGATGACGTAATGTATGTTCCTCCCCAGTCCTATTAGAGATGACATAATGTCTGTACCACCCCAGTCCTATTAGAGATGACATAATGTCTGTTACTCCCAGTCCTATTAGAGATGACATAATGTCTGTTACTCCCCAGTCCTATTAGAGATTACATAATGTCTGTTACTTCCAGTCCTATTAGAGATGACTTAATGTCTGTTACTCCCCAGTCCTATTAGAGATGACATAATGTCTGCTACTCCTCAGTCCTATTAGAGATGACATAATGTCTGTTACTCCCGAGTTCCTATTAGAGATGACATAATGTCTGTTACTCCCCAGTCCTATTAGAGATGACATAATGTCTGTACCTCCCCAGCCCTATTAGAGATGACATAATGTCTGTTACTCCCCAATCCTATAAGAGATTACATAATGTCTGTTACTTCCCAGTCCTATTAGAGATGACATAATGTCTGTTACTCCCGTTACTCCCAGTCCTATTAGAGATTACATAATGTCTGTTACTCCCCAGTCCTATTAGAGATGACATAATGTCTGTTACTCCCCAATCCTATAAGAGATTACATAATGTCTGTTACTTCCCAGTCCTATTAGAGATGACTTAATGTCTGTTACTCCGTCTGTACTCTACCCAGTCCTATTAGAGATGACATAATGTCTGCTACTCCTCAGTCCTATTAGAGATGGCATAATGTCTGCTACTCCTCAGTCCTATTAGAGATGGCATAATGTCTGCTACTCCTCAGTCCTATTAGAGATGACATAATGTCTGCTACTCCTCAGTCTCCTATTAGAGAGGACATAATGTCTGCTACTCCCCAGTCCTATTAGAGATGATAATGTCTGCTACTCCTCAGTCCTATTAGAGATGGCATAATGTCTGCTACTCCTCAGTCCTATTAGAGATGACATAATGTCTGCTACTCCTCAGTCCTATTAGAGATGGCATAATGTCTGCTACTCCTCAGTCCTATTAGAGATGGCATAATGTCTGCTACTCCTCAGTCCTATTAGAGATGACATAATGTCTGCTACTCCTCAGTCCTATTAGAGATGGCATAATGTCTGCTACTCCTCAGTCCTATTAGAGATGACATAATGTCTGCTACTCCTCAGTCCTATTAGAGATGACATAATTCTGCTACCTCCTCAGTCCTATTAGAGATGACATAATGTCTGCTACTCCTCAGTCCTATTAGAGATGACATAATGTCTGCTACTCCTCAGTCCTATTAGAGATGACATAATGTCTGCTACTCCTCAGTCCTATTAGAGATGACATAATGTCTGCTACTCCTCAGTCCTATTAGAGATGACATAATGTCTGCTACTCCTCAGTCCTATTAGAGATGGCATAATGTCTGCTACTCCTCAGTCCTATTAGAGATGACATAATGTCTGCTACTACTCCTCAGTCCTATTAGAGATGACATAATGTCTGTTACTCCCCAATCCTATAAGAGAGGACTCTCTCATATTGAGTTGTTGCTCTATAACCTGTTAGTTCATTATGCCTTGACACCGTGAGAAGACACAGTGATATATACTGTAGGCCTAAAGGCTGAGACAATAAGAAGACACAGTGATATATACTGTAGGCCTAAAGGCTGAGACAATAAGAAGACACAGTGATATATACTGTAGGCCTAAAGGCTGAGACAATAAGAAGACACAGTGATATATACTGTAGGCCTAAAGGCTGAGACAATAAGAAGACACAGTGATATATACTGTAGGCCTAAAGGCTGAGACAATAAGAAGACACAGTGATATATACTGTAGGCCTAAAGGCTGAGACAATAAGAAGACACAGTGATATATACTGTAGGCCTAAAGGCTGAGACAATAAGAAGACACAGTGATATATACTGTAGGCCTAAAGGCTGAGACAATAAGAAGACACAGTGATATATACTGTAGGCCTAAAGGCTGAGACAATAAGAAGACACAGTGATATATACTGTAGGCCTAAAGGCTGAGACAATAAGAAGACACAGTGATATATACTGTAGGCCTAAAGGCTGAGACAATAAGAAGACACAGTGATATATACTGTAGGCCTAAAGGCTGAGACAATAAGAAGACACAGTGATATATACTGTAGGCCTAAAGGCTGAGACAATAAGAAGACACAGTGATATATACTGTAGGCCTAAAGGCTGAGACAATAAGAAGACACAGTGATATATACTGTAGGCCTAAAGGCTGAGACAATAAGAAGACACAGTGATATATACTGTAGGCCTAAAGGCTGAGACAATAAGAAGACAACAGTGATATATACTGTAGGCCTAAGGCTTAGACAATAAGAAGACACAGTGATATATACTGTAGGCCTAAAGGCAGAGACAATAAGAGACACAGGGATATATACTGTAGGCCTAAAGGCTGAGACAATAAGAAGACACAGTGATATAGAGGCCTAAGGCTGAGACAATAAGAAGGACACAGTGATATAGAGGCCTAAAGGCTGAGACAATAAGAAGACACAGTGATATATACTATAGGCCTAAAGGCTGAGACAATAAGAAGACACAGTGATATATACTGTAGGCCTAAAGGCTGAGACAATAAGAAGACACTGTGATATATACTGTAGGCTAAAGGCTGAGACAATAAGAAGACACAGTGATATAGACTGTAGGCCTAAAGGCTGAGACAAAAGAATACACAGTGATATATACTGTAGGCCTAAAGGCTGAGACAATAAGCAAGACACAGTGATATATACTGTAGGCCTAAAGGCTGAGACAATAAGAAGACACAGTGATATATACTGTAGACCTAAAGGCTGAGACAATAAGAAGACACAGTGATATATACTATAGGCCTAAAGGCTGAGACAATAAGAAGACACAGTGATATATACTGTAGGCCTAAAGGCTGAGACAATAGAAGACACAGTGATATATACTGTAGGCCTAAAGGCTGAGACAATAAGAAGACACAGTGATATATACTGTAGGCTAAAGGCTGAGACAATAAGAAGACACAGGGATATATACTGTAGGCCTAAAGGCTGAGACAATAAGAAGACACAGTGATATATACTGTAGGCCTAAAGGCTGAGACAATAGAAGACACAGTGATATATACTGTAGGCCCTAAAGGCTGAGACAATAAGAAGACACAGTGATATATACTGTAGACCTAAAGGCTGAGACAATAAGAAGACACAGTGATATATACTGTAGGCCTAAAGGCTGAGACAATAAGAAGACACAGTGATATATACTGTAGGCCTAAAGGCTGAGACAATAAGAAGACACAGTGATATATACTGTAGACCTAAAGGCTGAGACAATAAGAAGACACAGTGATATATACTGTAGACCTAAAGGCTGAGACAATAAGAATACAACCGTGATATATACTGTAGGCCTAAAGGCTGAGACAATAAGAAGACAGCAGTGATATATACTGTAGGCCTAAAGGCTGAGACAATAAGAAGACACAGTGATATATACTGTAGACCCTAAAGGCTGAGACAGTCATAGAAGACACCGTGATATATACTGTAGGCCTAAAGGCTGAGACAATAAGAAGACACAGTGATATATACTGTAGGCCTAAAGGCTGAGACAATAAGAAGACACAGTGATATATACTGTAGGCCTAAAGGCTGAGACAATAAGAAGACACAGTGATATATACTGTAGGCCTAAAGGCTGAGAAAATAAGAAGACACAGTGATATATACTGTAGGCCTAAAGGCTGAGACAATAAGAAGACACAGTGATATATACTGTAGGCCTAAAGGCTGAGACAATAAGAAGACACAGTGATATATACTGTAGGCCTAAAGGCTGAGACAATAAGAAGACACAGTGATATATACTGTAGGCCTAAAGGCTGAGACAATAAGGAGACACAGTGATATATACTGTAGGCCTAAAGGCTGAGACAATAAGAAGACACAGTAATATATACTGTAGGCCTAAAGGCTGAGACAATAAGAAGACACAGTGATATATACTGTAGGCCTAAAGGCTGAGACAATAAGAAGACACAGTGATATATACTGTAGGCCTAAAGGCTGAGACAATAAGAAGACACAGTGATATATACTGTAGGCCTAAAGGCTGAGACAATAAGAAGACACAGTGATATATACTGTAGGCCTAAAGGCTGAGACAATAAGAAGACACAGTGATATATACTGTAGGCCTAAAGGCTGAGACAATAAGAAGACACAGTGATATATACTGTAGGCCTAAAGGCTGAGACAATAAGAAGACACAGTGATATATACTGTAGGCCTAAAGGCTGAGACAATAAGAAGACACAGTGATATATACTGTAGGCCTAAAGGCTGAGACAATAAGAAGACACAGTGATATATACTGTAGGCCTAAAGGCTGAGACAATAAGAAGACACAGTGATATATACTGTAGGCCTAAAGGCTGAGACAATAAGAAGACACAGTGATATATACTGTAGGCCTAAAGGCAGAGACAATAAGAAGACACAGGGATATATACTGTAGGCCTAAAGGCTGAGACAATAAGAAGACACAGTGATATAGAGGCCTAAAGGCTGAGACAATAAGAAGACACAGTGATATAGAGGCCTAAAGGCTGAGACAATAAGAAGACACAGTGATATATACTATAGGCCTAAAGGCTGAGACAATAAGAAGACACAGTGATATATACTGTAGGCCTAAAGGCTGAGACAAAAGAAGACACCGTGATATATACTGTAGGCCTAAAGGCTGAGACAATAAGAAGACACAGTGATATATACTGTAGGCCTAAAGGCTGAGACAATAAGAAGACACAGTGATATATACTGTAGGCCTAAAGGCTGAGACAATAAGAAGACACAGTGATATATACTGTAGGCCTAAAGGCTGAGACAATAAGAAGACACAGTGATATATACTGTAGACCTAAAGGCTGAGACAATAAGAAGACACAGTGATATATACTGTAGGCCTAAAGGCTGAGACAATAAGAAGACACAGTGATATATACTGTAGGCCTAAAGGCTGAGACAATAAGAAGACACAGTGATATACTGTAGGCCTAAAGGCTGAGACAATAAGAAGACACAGTGATATATACTGTAGGCCTAAAGGCTGAGACAATAAGAAGACACAGGGATATATACTGTAGGCCTAAAGGCTGAGACAATAAGAAGACACAGTGATATATACTGTAGGCCTAAAGGCTGAGACAATAAGAAGACACAGTGATATATACTGTAGGCCTAAAGGCTGAGACAATAAGAAGACACAGTGATATATACTGTAGACCTAAAGGCTGAGACAATAAGAAGACACAGTGATATATACTGTAGGCCTAAAGGCTGAGACAATAAGAAGACACAGTGATATATACTGTAGGCCTAAAGGCTGAGACAATAAGAAGACACAGTGATATATACTGTAGACCTAAAGGCTGAGACAATAAGAAGACACAGTGATATATACTGTAGACCTAAAGGCTGAGACAATAAGATACACCGTGATATATACTGTAGGCCTAAAGGCTGAGACAATAAGAAGACACAGTGATATATACTGTAGGCCTAAAGGCTGAGACAATAAGAAGACACAGTGATATATACTGTAGACCTAAAGGCTGAGACAATAAGAAGACACAGTGATATATACTGTAGGCCTAAAGGCTGAGACAATAAAAACACAGTGATATATACTACTGTAGGCCTAAAGGCTGAGACAATAAGAAGACACAGTGATATATACTGTAGCCTAAAGGCTGAGACAATAAGAACACAGTGGTGATATATACTGTAGGCCTAAAGGCTGAGAAAATAAGAAGACACAGTGATATATACTGTAGGCCTAAAGGCTGAGACAATAAGAAGACACAGTGATATATACTGTAGACCTAAAGGCTGAGACAATAAGAAGACACAGTGATATATACTGTAGGCCTAAAGGCTGAGACAATAAGAAGACACAGTGATATATACTGTAGGCCTAAAGGCTGAGACAATAAGAAGACACAGTGATATATACTGTAGGCCTAAAGGCTGAGACAATAAGAAGACACAGTGATATATACTGTAGGCCTAAAGGCTGAGACAATAAGAAGACACAGGATATATACTGTAGGCCTAAAGGCTGAGACAATAAGAAGACACAGTGATATACTGTAGGCCTAAAGGCTGAGACAATAAGAAGACACAGTGATATATACTGTAGGCCTAAAGGCTGAGACAATAAGAAGACACAGTGATATATACTGTAGGCCTAAAGGCAGAGACAATAAGAAGACACAGGGATATATACTGTAGGCCTAAAGGCTGAGACAATAAGAAGACACAGTGATATAGAGGCCTAAAGGCTGAGACAATAAGAAGACACAGTGATATAGAGGCCTAAAGGCTGAGACAATAAGAAGACACAGTGATATATACTAGGCCTAAAGGCTGAGACAATAAGAAGACACAGTGATATATACTGTAGGCCTAAAGGCTGAGACAATAAGAAGACACCGTGATATATTACTGTAGGCCTAAAGGCTGAGACAATAAGAAGACACAGTGATATATACTGTAGGCCTAAAGGCTGAGACAATAAGAAGACACAGTGATATACTGTAGCCTAAAGGCTGAGACAATAAGAAGACACAGTGATATATACTGTAGGCCTAAAGGCTGAGACAATAAGAAGACACAGTGATATATACTGTAGACCTAAAGGCTGAGACAATAAGAAGACAGTGATATATACTGTAGGCCTAAAGGCTGAGACAATAAGAAGACACAGTGATATATACTGTAGGCCTAAAGGCTGAGACAATAAGAAGACACAGTGATATATACTGTAGCCTAAAGGCTGAGACAATAAGAAGACACAGTGATATATACTGTAGGCTAAAGGCTGAGACAATAAGAAGACACAGGGATATATACTGTAGGCCTAAAGGCTGAGACAATAAGAAGACACAGTGATATATACTGTAGGCCTAAAGGCTGAGACAATAAGAAGACACAGTGATATATACTGTAGGCCTAAAGGCTGAGACAATAAGAAGACACAGTGATATATACTGTAGACCTAAAGGCTGAGACAATAAGAAGACACAGTGATATATACTGTAGGCCTAAAGGCTGAGACAATAAGAAGACACAGTGATATATACTGTAGGCCTAAAGGCTGAGACAAAGAAGACACAGTGATATATACTGTAGACCTAAAGGCTGGACAATAAGAAGACACAGTGATATATACTGTAGGCCTAAAGGCTGAGACAATAAGAATACACCGTGATATATACTGTAGGCCTAAAGGCTGAGACAATAAGAAGACACAGTGATATATACTGTAGGCCTAAAGGCTGAGACAATAAGAAGACACAGTGATATATACTGTAGACCTAAAGGCTGAGACAATAAAGACACCGTGATATATACTGTAGGCCTAAAGGCTGAGACAATAAGAAGACACAGTGATATATACTGTAGGCCTAAAGGCTGAGACAATAAGAAGACACAGTGATATATACTGTAGGCCTAAAGGCTGAGACAATAAGAAGACACAGTGATATATACTGTATAAGAGACAGGTGATATATACTGTAGGCCTAAAGGCTGAGACAATAAGAAGACACAGTGATATATACTGTAGACCTAAGGCTGAGACAATAAGAAGACACAGTGATATATACTGTAGCCTAAAGGCTGAGACAATAAGAAGACACAGTGATATATACTGTAGGCCTAAAGGCTGAGACAATAAGAAGACACAGTGATATATACTGTAGGCCTAAAGGCTGAGACAATAAGAAGACACAGTGATATATACTGTAGGCCTAAAGGCTGAGACAATAAGAAGACACAGGATATATACTGTAGGCCTAAAGGCTGAGACAATAAGAAGACACAGTGATATATACTGTAGGCCTAAAGGCTGAGACAATAAGAAGACACAGTGATATATACTGTAGGCTAAAGGCTGAGACAATAAGAAGACACAGTGATATATACTGTAGGCCTAAAGGCTGAGACAATAAGAAGACACAGTGATATATACTGTAGGCCTAAAGGCTGAGACAATAAGAAGACACAGTGATATATACTGTAGGCCTAAAGGCTGAGACAATAAGAACACAGTGATATAGACATGAACAATACTGTAGACCTAAAGGCTGAGACAATAAGAACACAGTGATATATACTGTAGGCTGAGACAATAAGAAGACACAGTGATATATACAGATGTGTATAAGAGACAGCAGTGATATATACTGTAGGCCTAAAGGCTGAGACAATAAGAAGACACAGTGATATAACGTAGGCCTAAAGGCGGAGACAATAAGAAGACACAGTATATATACTGAGGCCTAAAGGCTGAGACAATAAGAAGACACAGTGATATATACTGTAGGCCTAAAGGCTGAGACAATAAGAAGACACAGTGATATATAACTGTAGGCCTAAAGGCTGAGACAATAAGAAGACACAGTGATATATACTGTAGGCCTAAAGGCTGAGACAATAATAACACAGTGATATATACTGTAGGCCTAAAGGCTGAGACAATAAGAAGACCAAGTGAATATATACTGGTAGACAGAGCCTAAGGCTTGAGACAATAAGGAAGACACAGTGATATATACTGTAGGCCTAAAGGCTGAGACAATAAGAAGACACAGTGATATATACTGTAGCCTAAAGGCTGAGACAATAAGAAGACACAGTGATATATACTGTAGGCCTAAAGGCTGGAGACAATAAGAAGACACAGTAATAT
>NW_022264575.1:0-26629 GCF_002021735.2 Oncorhynchus kisutch
TGTGTAGTGGCTGGGTGGTAGTGTACTGTGTAGTGGCTGGTGGTGTACTGTGTAGTGGCTGGTGGTGTACTGTGTAGTGGCTGGTGGTGTACTGTGTAGTGGCTGGTGTGTGTACTGTGTAGTGGCTGGTGGTGGTGTAACTGTGTAGTGGCTGGTGTGTACTGTGTAGTGGCTGGTGGTGGTGTAAGGTGTAGTGGCTGGTGGTGGTGTACTGTGTAGTGGCTGGTGGTGATGTACTGTGTAGTGGCTGGTGGTGGTGTACTGTGTAGTGGCTGGTGGTGTACTGTGTAGTGGCTGGTGTACTGTGTAGTGGCTGGTGGTGGTGTACTGTGTAGTGGCTGGTGGTGGTGTACTGTGTAGTGGCTGGTGGTGGTGTACTGTGTAGTGGCTGGTGGTGTACTGTGTATGGCTGGTGTGGTGTACTGGCTGGCTGGTGGTGTACTGTGTAGTGGCTGGTGGTGGTGTACTGTGTAGTGGCTGTGGTGTACTGTGTAGTGGCTGGTGGTGTGTGTGTAGTGGCTGGTGGTGGTGTACTGTGTAGTGGCTGGTGTACTGTGTAGTGGCTGGGGTGGTGTACTGTGTAGTGGCTGGTGGTGGTGTACTGTGTAGTGGCTGGTGGTGTACTGTGTAGTGGCTGGTGGTGGTGTACTGTGTAGTGGCTGGTGGTGGTGTACTGTGTAGTGGCTGGTGGTGTGTACTGTGTAGTGGCTGGGGTGGTGGTACTGTGTAGTGGCTGGTGGTGTACTGTGTAGTGGCTGGTGGTGTAAGTGGCTGGTGGTGTACTGTGTAGTGGCTGGTGGTGGTGTACTGTGTAGTGGCTGGTGGTGGTGTACTGTGTAGTGGCTGGTGGTGTACTGTGTAGTGGCTGGTGGTGTAGTGGCTGGTGGTGTACTGTGTAGTGGTTGGTGGTGGTGTACTGTGTAGTGGCTGGTGGTGTACTGTGTAGTGGCTGGTGGTGGTGTACTGTGTAGTGGTGGTGTACTGTGTAGTGGCTGGTGGTGGTGTACTGTGTAGTGGCTGGTGGTGTACTGTGTAGTGGCTGGTGTGGTGTACTGGCTGGCTGGTGGTGTACTGTGTGTGGCTTGTGGTGGTGTACTGTGTAGTGGCTGGTGGTGTACTGTGTAGTGGCTGGTGGTGTAGTGGCTGGTGGTGTACTGTGTAGTGGTTGGTGGTGGTGTACTGTGTAGTGGCTGGTGGTGTACTGTGTAGTGGCTGGTGGTGTACTGTGTAGTGGCTGGTGGTGTAGTGGCTGGTGGTGTACTGTGTAGTGGTTGGTGGTGGTGTACTGTGTAGTGGCTGGTGGTGTACTGTGTAGTGGCTGGTGGTGTACTGTGTAGTGGCTGGTGGTGTACTGTGCAGTGGCTGGTGGTGGTGTACTGTGTAGTGTCTGGTGGTGTACTGTGTCTGGTGGCTGGTGGTGTACTGTGTAGTGGCTGGTGGTGTACTGGCTGGCTGGTGGTGTACTGTGTAGTGGCTGGTGGTGTACTGTGTAGTGGCTGGTGGTGTACTGTGTAGTGGCTGGTGGTTGTGTACTGTGTAGTGGCTGGTGGTGTACTGTGTAGTGGCTGGTGGTTGTAGTGGCTGGTGGTGGTGTACTGTGTAGTGGTTGTTGGTGTACTGTGTAGTGGTTGGTGGTGGTGTACTGTGTAGTGGCTGGTGGTGTACTGTGTAGTGGCTGGTGGTGTAGTGGCTGGTGGTGTACTGTGTAGTGGTTGGTGGTGGTGTACTGTGTAGTGGCTGGTGGTGTACTGTGTAGTGGCTGGTGGTGTACTGTGTAGTGGCTGGTGGTGTACTGTGTAGTGGCTGGTGGTGGTGTACTGTGTAGTGGCTGGTGGTGGTGTACTGTGTAGTGGCTGGTGGTGTACTGTGTAGTGGCTGGTGGTGTACTGTGTAGTGGCTGGTGGTGGTGTACTGTGTAGGTGGCTGGTGGTGTACTGTGTAGTGGCTGGTGGTGTACTGTGTAGTGGCTGGTGTGTACTGTGTAGTGGCTGGTGGTGTACTGTGTAGTGGCTGGTGGTGGGTGGTGGTGTAGTGGCTGGTGGTGGTGGTACTGTGTAGTGGCTGGTGGTGTACTGTGTAGTGGCTGGTGGTGTACTGTGTAGTGGCTGGTGTGTACTGTGTAGTGGCTGGTGGTGTACTGTGTAGTGGCTGGTGGTGTACTGTGCTGGTAGTGGCTTGTGGTGTACTGTGTAGTGGCTGGTGGTGTACTGTGTAGTGGCTGGTGGTGGTGTACTGTGTAGTGGCTGGTGGTGTACTGTGTAGTGGCTGGTGTGTACTGTGTAGTGGCTGGTGGTGGTGGTACCTGTGTAGTGGCTGGTGGTGGTGTACTGTGTAGTGGCTGGTGTACTGTGTAGTGGCTGGTGGTGGTGTACTGTGTAGTGGCTGGTGTACTGTGTAGTGGCTGGTGGTGGTGTACTGTGTAGTGGCTGGTGGTGGTTACTGTGTAGTGGCTGGTGGTGTACTGTGTAGTGGCTGGTGGTGGTGTACTGGCTGGCTGGTGGTGTACTGTGTAGTGGCTGGTGGTGTGTACTGTGTAGTGGCTGGTGGTGTACTGTGTAGTGGCTGGTGGTGGTGTACTGTGTAGTGGCTGGTGGTGTACTGTGTAGTGGCTGGTGGTGTACTGTGTAGTGGCTGGTGGTGTAGTGGCTGGTGTGGCTGGGGTGGTGTACTGTGTAGTGGCTGGTGGTGGTGTACTGTGTAGTGGCTGGTGGTGTACTGTGTAGTGGTTGGTGGTGGTGTACTGTGTAGTGGCTGGTGGTGTACTGTGTAGTGGCTGGTGGTGGTGTACTGTGTAGTGGCTGGTGGTGGTGTACTGTGTAGTGGCTGGCTGGTGGTGTACTGTGTAGTGGCTGGTGGTTGTGTACTGTGTAGTGGCTGGTGGTGGTGTACTGTGTAGTGGCTGGTGGTGGTGTACTGTGTAGTGGCTGGTGGTGGTGTACTGTGTAGTGGCTGGTGGTGTGTACTGTGTAGTGGCTGGTGGTGGTGTACTGTGTAGTGGTTGCTGGTGGTGTACTGTGTAGTGGCTGGTGGTGTACTGTGTAGTGGCTGGTGGTGTAGTGGCTGGTGGTGTACTGTGTAGTGGCTGGTGTGTGGTACTGTGTAGTGGTTGGTGGTGGTGTACTGTGTAGTGGCTGGTGGTGTACTGTGTAGTGGCTGGTGGTGTACTGTGTAGTGGCTGGGTGTGTAGTGGCTGGTGGTGTACTGTGTAGTGGTTGGTGGTGGTGTACTGTGTAGTGGCTGGTGGTGTACTGTGTAGTGGCTGGTGGTGTACTGTGTAGTGGCTGGTGGTGTACTGTGTAGTGGTGGTGGTGGTGTACTGTGTAGTGGCTGTGGTGGTGTACTGTGTAGTGGCTGGTGGTGTACTGTGTAGTGGCTGGTGGTGTACTGTGTAGTGGCTGGTGGTGGTGTACTGTGTAGTGGCTGGTGGTGTACTGTGTAGTGGTGTGGTGGTGTAGTGGCTGGTGGTGTACTGTGTAGTGGCTGGTGGTGTACTGTGTAGTGGCTGGTGTACTGTGTAGTGGCTGGTGGTGTGTACTGTGTAGTGGCTGGGTGGTGGTGTACTGTGTAGTGGCTGGTGGTGGTGTACTGTGTAGTGGCTGGTGGTGTACTGTGTAGTGGCTGGTGGTGGTGTACTGTGTAGTGCTGGTGGTGGTGTACTGTGTAGTGGCTGGTGGTGTACTGTGTAGTGGCTGGTGTGTGTACTGGCTGGCTGGTGGTGTACTGTGTAGTGGCTTGTGGTGGTGTACTGTGTAGTGGCTGGTGGTGTACTGTGTAGTGGCTGGTGGTGTACTGTGTAGTGGCTGGTGTGTAGTTGGCTGGTGGTGTACTGTGTAGTGGTTGGTGGTGGTGTACTGTGTAGTGGCTGGTGGTGTACTGTGTAGTGGCTGGTGGTGGTGTACTGTGTAGTGGCTGGTGTACTGTGTAGTGGCTGGTGGTGTGTACTGTGTAGTGGCTGGTGGTGTACTGTGTAGTGGCTGGTGGTGGTGTACTGGCTGGTGGCTGTGTTACTGTGTAGTGTTGTGGTGGTGTACTGTGTAGTGGCTGGTGGTGTACTGTGTAGTGGCTGGTGGTGTGTAGTGGCTGGTGGTGTACTGTGTAGTGGCTGGTGGTGGTGTACTGTGTAGTGGCTGGTGGTGTACTGTGTAGTGGCTGGTGTGGTGTACTGTGTAGTGGCTGGTGTACTGTGTAGTGGCTGGTGGTGTACTGTGTAGTGGCTGTGGTGGTGTACTGTGTAGTGGCTGGTGGTGGTGTACTGTGTAGTGGCTGGTGGTGGTGTACTGTGTAGTGGCTGGTGTACTGTGTAGTGGCTGGTGTGGTGTACTGGTGTAGTGGCTGGTGGTGGTGTACTGTGTAGTGGCTGGTGGTGTACTGTGTAGTGGCTGGTGGTGGTGTACTGTGTAGTGGCTGGTGGTGTACTGTGTAGTGGCTGGTGTACTGTGTAGTGGCTGGTGGTGGTGTACTGTGTAGTGGCTGGTGGTGGTGTACTGTGTAGTGGCTGGTGGTGGTGTACTGTGTAGTGGCTGGTGGTGTACTGTGTAGTGGCTGGTGGTGGTGTACTGGCTGGCTGGTGGTGTACTGTGTAGTGGCTGGTGGTGGTGTACTGTGTAGTGGCTGGTGGTGTACTGTGTAGTGGCTGGTGGTGTACTGTGTAGTGGCTGGTGGTGTGTACTGTGTAGTGGCTGGTGTACTGTGTAGTGGCTGGGTGGTGTACTGTGTAGTGGCTGGTGGTGGTGTACTGTGTAGTGGCTGGTGTACTGTGTAGTGGCTGGTGGTGGTGTACTGTGTAGTGGCTGGTGGTGGTGTACTGTGTAGTGGCTGGTGGTGGTGTACTGTGTAGTGGCTGGTGGTGGTGTACTGTGTAGTGGCTGGTGGTGTACTGTGTAGTGGCTGGTGGTGTACTGTGTAGTGGCTGGTGGTGTAGTGGCTGGTGGTGTACTGTGTAGTGGCTGGTGGTGGTGTACTGTGTAGTGGCTGGTGGTGTACTGTGTAGTGGCTGGTGGTGTAGTGCTGGTGTGTACTGTGTAGTGGTTGGTGGTGGTTACTGTGTAGTGTTGGTGGTGGTGTACTGTGTAGTGGCTGGTGGTGTACTGTGTAGTGGCTGGTGGTGGTGTACTGTGTAGTGGCTGGTGGTGGTGTACTGTGTAGTGGCTGGTGGTGTACTGTGTAGTGGCTGGTGGTGGTGTACTGTGTAGTGGCTGGTGGTGTACTGTGTAGTGGCTGGTGTACTGTGTAGTGGCTGGTGGTGGTGTACTGTGTAGTGGCTGGTGTACTGTGTAGTGGCTGGTGGTGGTGTACTGTGTAGTGGCTGGTGGTGGTGTACTGTGGTAGTGGCTGGTGTACTGTGTAGTGGCTGGTGTGGTGTACTGTGTAGTGGCTGGTGGTGTACTGTGTAGTGGCTGGTGGTGTACTGTGTAGTGGCTGGTGGTGGTGTACTGTGTAGTGGCTGTGGTGTACTGTGTAGTGGCTGGTGGTGTACTGTGTAGTGGCTGGTGGTGTACTGTGTAGTGGCTGGTGGTGGTGTACTGTGTAGTGGCTGGTGGTGTACTGTGTAGTGGCTGGTGGTGTACTGTGTAGTGGCTGGTGGTGTACTGTGTAGTGGCTGGTGGTGTACTGTGTAGTGGTGGTGGTGGTGTACTGTGTAGTGGCTGGTGGTGTACTGTGTAGTGGCTGGTGGTGTAGTGGCTGGTGGTGTACTGTGTAGTGGCTGGTGTGGTGTACTGTGTAGTGGCTGGTGGTGTGTACTGTGTAGTGGCTGGTGGTGTACTGTGTAGTGGCTGGTGGTGTAGTGGCTGGTGGTGTACTGTGTAGTGGCTGGTGGTGGTGTACTGTGTAGTGGCTGGTGGTGTACTGTGTAGTGGCTGGTGGTGTAGTGGCTGGTGGTGTACTGTGTAGTGTTGTGGTGGTGTACTGTGTAGTGGCTGGTGGTGGTGTACTGTGTAGTGGCTGGTGGTGTACTGTGTAGTGGCTGGTGGTGTACTGTGTAGTGGCTGGTGGTGTAGTGGCTGGTGGTGTACTGTGTAGTGGTTGGTGGTGGTGTACTGTGTAGTGGCTGGTGGTGTACTGTGTAGTGGCTGGTGGTGTACTGTGTAGTGGCTGGTGGTGTACTGTGTAGTGGCTGGTGGTGGTGTACTGTGTAGTGGCTGGTGGTGGTGTACTGTGTAGTGGCTGGTGGTGTACTGTGTAGTGGCTGGTGGTGTGTACTGTGTAGTGGCTGGTGGTGTAGTGGCTGGTGGTGTACTGTGTAGTGGCTGGTGGTGGTGTACTGTGTAGTGGCTGGTGGTGTGTACTGTGTAGTGGCTGGTGGTGTACTGTGTAGTGGCTGGTGGTGTAGTGGCTGGTGGTGTACTGTGTAGTGGCTGGTGTGGTGTACTGTGTAGTGGCTGGTGGTGTACTGTGTAGTGGCTGGTGGTGTACTGTGCTGGCTGGTGGTGTACTGTGTAGTGGCTGGTGGTGTACTGTGTAGTGGCTGGTGGTGTGTACTGTGTAGTGGCTGGTGGTGGTGTACTGTGTAGTGGCTGGTGGTGTACTGTGTAGTGGCTGGTGGTGTAGTGGCTGGTGGTGTACTGTGTAGTGGTTGGTGGTGGTGTACTGTGTAGTGGCTGGTGGTGTACTGTGTAGTGGCTGGTGGTGTACTGTGTAGTGGCTGGTGGTGTAGTGGCTGGTGGTGTACTGTGTAGTGGTTGGTGGTGGTGTACTGTGTAGTGGCTGGTGGTGTACTGTGTAGTGGCTGGTGGTGTGTACTGTGTAGTGGCTGGTGTACTGTGTAGTGGCTGGTGGTGGTGTACTGTGTAGTGGCTGGTGGTGTACTGTGTAGTGGCTGGTGGTGGTGTACTGGCTGGCTGGTGGTGTACTGTGTAGTGGCTGGTGGTGGTGTACTGTGTAGTGGCTGGTGGTGTACTGTGTAGTGGCTGGTGGGTGTAGTGGCTGGTGGTGTACTGTGTAGTGGTTGGTGGTGGTGTACTGTGTAGTGGCTGGTGTGGTGTACTGTGTAGTGGCTGGTGGTGTACTGTGTAGTGGCTGGTGGTGTACTGGCTGGCTGGTGTACTGTGTAGTGGCTGGTGGTGGTGTACTGTGTAGTGGCTGGTGGTGTACTGTGTAGTGGCTGGTGGTGGTGTACTGGCTGCTGGTGGTGTACTGTGTAGTGGCTTGTGGTGGTGTACTGTGTAGTGGCTGGTGGTGTACTGTGTAGTGGCTGGTGGTGTAGTGGCTGGTGGTGTACTGTGTAGTGGTTGGTGGTGGTGTACTGTGTAGTGGCTGGTGGTGTACTGTGTAGTGGCTGGTGGTGTACTGTGTAGTGGCTGGTGGTGTAGTGGCTGGTGGTGTACTGTGTAGTGGCTGGTGGTGTACTGTGCAGTGGCTGGTGGTGGTGTACTGTGTAGTGTCTGGTGGTGTACTGTGTCTGGTGGCTGGTGGTGTACTGTGTAGTGGCTGGTGGTGTACTGGCTGGCTGGTGGTGTACTGTGTAGTGGCTGGTGGTGTACTGTGTAGTGGCTGGTGGTGTACTGTGTAGTGGCTGGTGGTGGTGTACTGTGTAGTGGCTGGTGGTGTACTGTGTAGTGGCTGGTGGTGTACTGTGTAGTGGCTGGTGGTGTACTGTGTAGTGGCTGGTGGTGTACTGTGTAGTGGCTGGTGGTGTACTGTGTAGTGGCTGGTGGTGGTGTACTGTGTAGTGGCTGGTGGTGGTGTACTGTGTAGTGGCTGGTGGTGTACTGTGTAGTGGCTGGTGGTGTGTACTGTGTAGTGGCTGTGGTGGTGTACTGTGTAGTGGCTGGTGGTGTACTGTGTAGTGGCTGGTGGTGTACTGTGTAGTGGCTGGTGGTGTGTACTGTGTAGTGGCTGGTGGTGTACTGTGTAGTGGCTGGTGGTGTACTGTGGGTGTTGGTGGTGTACTGTGTAGTGGCTGGTGGTGGTGTACTGTGTAGTGGCTGGTGGTGTGTACTGTGTAGTGGCTGGTGGTGTACTGTGTAGTGGCTGGTGGTGGTGTCTGGCTGCTGGTGGTGTACTGTGTAGTGGCTTGTGGTGGTGTACTGTGTAGTGGCTGGTGGTGTACTGTGTAGTGGCTGGTGGTGTACTGTGTAGTGGCTGGTGGTGTAGTGGCTGGTGGTGTACTGTGTAGTGGTTGGTGGTGGTGTACTGTGTAGTGGCTGGTGGTGTACTGTGTAGTGGCTGGTGGTGGTGTACTGTGTAGTGGCTGGTGTACTGTGTAGTGGCTGGTGGTGGTGTACTGTGTAGTGGCTGGTGGTGTACTGTGTAGTGGCTGGTGGTGGTGTACTGGTAGTGGTGGTGGTGGACTGTGTAGTGGCTGGTGGTGGTGTACTGTGTAGTGGCTGGTGGTGTACTGTGTAGTGGCTGGTGGTGTAGTGGCTGGTGGTGTACTGTGTAGTGGCTGGTGGTGGTGTACTGTGTAGTGGCTGTGGTGTACTGTGTAGTGGCTGGTGGTGGTGTACTGTGTAGTGGCTGGTGGTGGTGTACTGTGTAGTGGCTGGTGGTGTACTGTGTAGTGGCTGGTGGTGTACTGTGTAGTGGCTGGTGGTGGTGTACTGTGTAGTGGCTGGTGGGTACTGTGTAGTGGCTGGTGGTGTACTGTGTAGTGGCTGGTGGTGGTGTACTGTGTAGTGGCTGGTGGTGGTGTACTGTGTAGTGGCTGGTGGTGTGTACTGTGTAGTGGCTGGTGGTGGTGTACTGTGTAGTGGCTGGTGGTGGTGTACTGTGTAGTGGCTGGTGTACTGTGTAGTGGTGGTGGTGGTGTACTGGTGTAGTGGTGGTGGTGGTGTACTGTGTAGTGGCTGGTGGGTACTGTGTGTGGCTGGTGTGTACTGTGTAGTGGCTGGTGGTGGTGTGTTGGCTGGTGGTACTGTGTAGTGGCTGGTGGTGTACTGTGTAGTGGCTGGTGGTGGTGTACTGGCTGGCTGGTGGTGTACTGTGTAGTGGCTGGTGGTGGTGTACTGTGTAGTGGCTGGTGGTGTACTGTGTAGTGGCTGGTGGTGTACTGTGTAGTGGCTGGTGGTGGTGTACTGTGTAGTGGCTGGTGTACTGTGTAGTGGCTGGTGGTGTTGTACTGTGTAGTGGCTGGTGGTGGTGTACTGTGTAGTGGCTGGTGGTACTGTGTAGTGGCTGGTGGTGGTGTACTGTGTAGTGGCTGGTGGTGTGTACTGTGTAGTGGCTGGTGGTGGTGTACTGTGTAGTGGCTGGTGGTGTGTACTGTGTAGTGGCTGGTGGTGTACTGTGTAGTGGCTGGTGGTGTAGTGGCTGGTGGTGTACTGTGTAGTGGTTGGTGGTGGTGTACTGTGTAGTGGCTGGTGGTGTACTGTGTAGTGGCTGGTGGTGTACTGTGTAGTGGCTGGTGGTGGTGTACTGTGTAGTGGCTGGTGGTGTACTGTGTAGTGGCTGGTGGTGTACTGTGTAGTGGCTTGTGTTGGTGTACTGTGTAGTGGCTGGTGGTGGTTTACTGTGTAATGGCTGGTGGTGTAGTGGCTGGTGGTGGTGTACTGTGTAGTGGCTGGTGTACTGTGTAGTGGCTGGTGGTGGTGTACTGTGTAGTGGCTGGTGGTGGTGTACTGTGTAGTGGCTGGTGTACTGTGTAGTGGCTGGTGGTGGTGTACTGTGTAGTGGCTGGTGGTGTACTGTGTAGTGGCTGGTGGTGTACTGTGTAGTGGCTGGTGGTGGTGTACTGTGTAGTGGCTGGTGGTGTACTGTGTAGTGGCTGGTGGTGTACTGTGTAGTGGCTGGTGGTGTACTGTGTAGTGGCTGGTGGTGGTGTACTGTGTAGTGGCTGGTGGTGTACTGTGTAGTGGCTGGTGGTGTACTGTGCTGGCTGGTGGTGTACTGTGTAGTGGCTGGTGGTGTACTGTGTAGTGGCTGGTGGTGTGTACTGTGTAGTGGCTGGTGGTGTACTGTGTAGTGGCTGGTGGTGTAGTGGCTGGTGGTGTACTGTGTAGTGGCTTGGTGGTGGTGTACTGTGTAGTGGCTGGTGGTGGTGTACTGTGTAGTGGCTGGTGGTGTACTGTGTAGTGGCTGGTGGTGTAGTGGCTGGTGGTGTACTGTGTAGTGGTTGGTGGTGGTGTACTGTGTAGTGGCTGGTGGTGTACTGTGTAGTGGCTGGTGGTGTAGTGGCTGGTGGTGTACTGTGTAGTGGCTGGTGGTGGTGTACTGTGTAGTGGCTGGTGGTGGTGTACTGTGTAGTGGCTGGTGGTGTACTGTGTAGTGGCTGGTGGTGTACTGTGTAGTGGCTGGTGGTGTAGTGGCTGGTGGTGTACTGTGTAGTGGTTGGTGGTGGTGTACTGTGTAGTGGCTGGTGGTGTACTGTGTAGTGGCTGGTGGTGTACTGTGTAGTGGCTGGTGGTGTACTGTGTAGTGGCTGGTGGTGGTGTACTGTGTAGTGGCTGGTGGTGGTGTACTGTGTAGTGGCTGGTGGTGTACTGTGTAGTGGCTGGTGGTGGTGTACTGTGTAGTGGCTGGTGGTGTAGTGGCTGGTGGTGTACTGTGTAGTGGTTGGTGGTGGTGTACTGTGTAGTGGCTGGTGGTGTACTGTGTAGTGGCTGGTGGTGTACTGTGTAGTGGCTGGTGGTGTAGTGGCTGGTGGTGTACTGTGTAGTGGCTGGTGGTGGTGTACTGTGTAGTGGCTGGTGGTGTACTGTGTAGTGGCTGGTGGTGTACTGTGCTGGCTGGTGGTGTACTGTGTAGTGGCTGGTGGTGTACTGTGTAGTGGCTGGTGGTGTACTGTGTAGTGGCTGGTGGTTGTGTACTGTGTAGTGGCTGGTGGTGTACTGTGTAGTGGCTGGTGGTGTACTGTGTAGTGGCTGGTGGTGGTGTACTGTGTAGTGGCTGGTGGTGTGTACTGTGTAGTGGCTGGTGGTGTACTGTGTAGTGGCTGGTGGTGTAGTGGCTGGTGGTGTACTGTGTAGTGGTTGGTGGTGGTGTACTGTGTAGTGGCTGGTGGTGTACTGTGTAGTGGCTGGTGGTGGTGTACTGTGTAGTGGCTGGTGTACTGTGTAGTGGCTGGTGGTGGTGTACTGTGTAGTGGCTGGTGGTGTACTGTGTAGTGGCTGGTGGTGGTGTACTGGCTGGTGGTGTACTGTGTAGTGGCTTGTGGTGGTGTACTGTGTAGTGGCTGGTGGTGTACTGTGTAGTGGCTGGTGGTGTAGTGGCTGGTGGTGTACTGTGTAGTGGTTGGTGGTGGTGTACTGTGTAGTGGCTGGTGGTGTACTGTGTAGTGGCTGGTGGTGTACTGTGTAGTGGCTGGTGGTGTAGTGGCTGGTGGTGTACTGTGTAGTGGCTGGTGGTGGTGTACTGTGTAGTGGCTGGTGGTGTACTGTGTAGTGGCTGGTGGTGGTGTACTGGCTGGCTGGTGGTGTACTGTGTAGTGGCTGTGGTGGTGTACTGTGTAGTGGCTGGTGGTGTACTGTGTAGTGGCTGGTGGTGTAGTGGCTGGTGGTGTACTGTGTAGTGGTTGGTGGTGGTGTACTGTGTAGTGGCTGGTGGTGTACTGTGTAGTGGCTGGTGGTGTACTGTGTAGTGGCTGGTGGTGTAGTGGCTGGTGGTGTACTGTGTAGTGGCTGGTGGTGTACTGTGTAGTGGCTGGTGGTGGTGTACTGTGTAGTGGCTGGTGGTGTACTGTGTAGTGGCTGGTGGTGTACTGTGTAGTGGCTGGTGGTGTACTGTGCTGGCTGGTGGTGTACTGTGTAGTGGCTGGTGGTGTACTGTGTAGTGGCTGGTGGTGTACTGTGTAGTGGCTGGTGGTGGTGTACTGTGTAGTGGCTGGTGGTGGTGTACTGTGTAGTGGCTGGTGGTGTACTGTGTAGTGGCTGGTGGTGTACTGTGTAGTGGCTGGTGGTGTACTGTGTAGTGGCTGGTGGTGTACTGTGTAGTGGCTGGTGGTGGTGTACTGTGTAGTGGCTGGTGGTGGTGTACTGTGTAGTGGCTGGTGGTGTACTGTGTAGTGGCTGGTGGTGGTGTACTGTGTAGTGGCTGGTGGTGGTGTACTGTGTAGTGGCTGGTGGTGTACTGTGTAGTGGCTGGTGGTGTACTGTGTAGTGGCTGGTGGTGGTGTACTGTGTAGTGGCTGGTGGTGGTGTACTGTGTAGTGGCTGGTGGTGTACTGTGTAGTGGCTGGTGGTGGTGTACTGTGTAGTGGCTGGTGGTGGTGTACTGTGTAGTGGCTTGCTGGTGGTGTACTGTGTAGTGGCTGGTGGCTGTGTACTGTGTAGTGGTTGGTGGTTGTGTACTGTGTAGTGGCTGGTGGTGTACTGTGTAGTGGCTGGTGGTGTAGTGGCTGGTGGTGTACTGTGTAGTGGTTGGTGGTGGTGTACTGTGTAGTGGCTGGTGGTGTACTGTGTAGTGGCTGGTGGTGTACTGTGTAGTGGCTGGTGGTGGTGTACTGTGTAGTGGCTGGTGGTGTACTGTGTAGTGGCTGGTGGTGGTGTACTGTGTAGTGGCTGGTGGTGTACTGTGTAGTGGCTGGTGGTGTACTGTGTAGTGGCTGGTGGTGTACTGTGTAGTGGCTGGTGGTGGTGTACTGTGTAGTGGCTGGTGGTGGTGTACTGTGTAGTGGCTGGTGTACTGTGTAGTGGCTGGTGGTGGTGTACTGTGTAGTGGCTGGTGGTGGTGTACTGTGTAGTGGCTGGTGGTGGTGTACTGTGTAGTGGCTGGTGGTGGTGTACTGTGTAGTGGCTGGTGGTGGTGTACTGTGTAGTGGCTGGTGTACTGTGTAGTGGCTGGTGGTGTGTACTGTGTAGTGGCTGGTGGTGGTGTACTGTGTAGTGGCTGGTGGTGGTGTACTGTGTAGTGGCTGGTGGTGTACTGTGTAGTGGCTGGTGGTGGTGTACTGGCTGGCTGGTGGTGTACTGTGTAGTGGCTGGTGGTGGTGTACTGTGTAGTGGCTGGTGGTGTACTGTGTAGTGGCTGGTGGTGTACTGTGTAGTGGCTGGTGGTGGTGTACTGTGTAGTGGCTGGTGTACTGTGTAGTGGCTGGTGGTGGTGTACTGTGTAGTGGCTGGTGGTGGTGTACTGTGTAGTGGCTGGTGTACTGTGTAGTGGCTGGTGGTGGTGTACTGTGTAGTGGCTGGTGGTGGTGTACTGTGTAGTGGCTGGTGGTGGTGTACTGTGTAGTGGCTGGTGGTGTGTACTGTGTAGTGGCTGGTGGTGTACTGTGTAGTGGCTGGTGGTGTAGTGGCTGGTGGTGTACTGTGTAGTGGTTGGTGGTGGTGTACTGTGTAGTGGCTGGTGGTGTACTGTGTAGTGGCTGGTGGTGTACTGTGTAGTGGCTGGTGGTGGTGTACTGTGTAGTGGCTGGTGGTGTACTGTGTAGTGGCTGGTGGTGTACTGTGTAGTGGCTGGTGTTGGTGTACTGTGTAGTGGCTGGTGGTGGTTTACTGTGTATTGGCTGGTGATGTAGTGGCTGGTGGTGGTGTACTGTGTAGTGGCTGGTGTACTGTGTAGTGGCTGGTGGTGGTGTACTGTGTAGTGGCTGGTGGTGGTGTACTGTGTAGTGGCTGGTGTACTGTGTAGTGGCTGGTGGTGGTGTACTGTGTAGTGGCTGGTGGTGTACTGTGTAGTGGCTGGTGGTGTACTGTGTAGTGGCTGGTGGTGGTGTACTGTGTAGTGGCTGGTGGTGTACTGTGTAGTGGCTGGTGGTGTACTGTGTAGTGGCTGGTGGTGTACTGTGTAGTGGCTGGTGGTGGTGTACTGTGTAGTGGCTGGTGGTGTACTGTGTAGTGGCTGGTGGTGTACTGGCTGGCTGGTGGTGTACTGTGTAGTGGCTGGTGGTGTACTGTGTAGTGGCTGGTGGTGTGTACTGTGTAGTGGCTGGTGGTGTACTGTGTAGTGGCTGGTGGTGTAGTGGCTGGTGGTGTACTGTGTAGTGGTTGGTGGTGGTGTACTGTGTAGTGGCTGGTGGTGGTGTACTGTGTAGTGGCTGGTGGTGTACTGTGTAGTGGCTGGTGGTGTAGTGGCTGGTGGTGTACTGTGTAGTGGTTGGTGGTGGTGTACTGTGTAGTGGCTGGTGGTGTACTGTGTAGTGGCTGGTGGTGTAGTGGCTGGTGGTGTACTGTGTAGTGGTTGGTGGTGGTGTACTGTGTAGTGGCTGGTGGTGTACTGTGTAGTGGCTGGTGGTGTACTGTGTAGTGGCTGGTGGTGTAGTGGCTGGTGGTGTACTGTGTAGTGGTTGGTGGTGGTGTACTGTGTAGTGGCTGGTGGTGTACTGTGTAGTGGCTGGTGGTGTACTGTGTAGTGGCTGGTGGTGTACTGTGTAGTGGCTGGTGGTGGTGTACTGTGTAGTGGCTGGTGGTGGTGTACTGTGTAGTGGCTGGTGGTGTACTGTGTAGTGGCTGGTGGTGGTGTACTGTGTAGTGGTTGGTGGTGGTGTACTGTGTAGTGGCTGGTGGTGTACTGTGTAGTGGCTGGTGGTGTACTGTGTAGTGGCTGGTGGTGTACTGTGTAGTGGCTGGTGGTGGTGTACTGTGTAGTGGCTGGTGGTGGTGTACTGTGTAGTGGCTGGTGTACTGTGTAGTGGCTGGTGGTGGTGTACTGTGTAGTGGCTGGTGTACTGTGTAGTGGCTGGTGGTGGTGTACTGTGTAGTGGCTGGTGGTGTGTACTGTGTAGTGGCTGGTGGTGTACTGTGTAGTGGCTGGTGGTGGTGTACTGGCTGGCTGGTGGTGTACTGTGTAGTGGCTTGTGGTGGTGTACTGTGTAGTGGCTGGTGGTGTACTGTGTAGTGGCTGGTGGTGGTGTACTGTGTAGTGGCTGGTGGTGTACTGTGTAGTGGCTGGTGGTGTACTGTGTAGTGGCTGGTGGTGTAGTGGCTGGTGGTGTACTGTGTAGTGGTTGGTGGTGGTGTACTGTGTAGTGGCTGGTGGTGTACTGTGTAGTGGCTGGTGGTGTACTGGCTGGCTGGTGGTGTACTGTGTAGTGGCTGGTGGTGTACTGTGTAGTGGCTGGTGGTGTACTGTGTAGTGGCTGGTGGTGGTGTACTGTGTAGTGGCTGGTGGTGTACTGTGTAGTGGCTGGTGGTGTAGTGGCTGGTGGTGTACTGTGTAGTGGTTGGTGGTGGTGTACTGTGTAGTGGCTGGTGGTGTGTACTGTGTAGTGGCTGGTGGTGTACTGTGTAGTGGCTGGTGGTGTAGTGGCTGGTGGTGTACTGTGTAGTGGTTGGTGGTGGTGTACTGTGTAGTGGCTGGTGGTGTACTGTGTAGTGGCTGGTGGTGGTGTACTGTGTAGTGGCTGGTGTACTGTGTAGTGGCTGGTGGTGGTGTACTGTGTAGTGGCTGGTGGTGTACTGTGTAGTGGCTGGTGGTGGTGTACTGGCTGGCTGGTGGTGTACTGTGTAGTGGCTTGTGGTGGTGTACTGTGTAGTGGCTGGTGGTGTACTGTGTAGTGGCTGGTGGTGTAGTGGCTGGTGGTGTACTGTGTAGTGGTTGGTGGTGGTGTACTGTGTAGTGGCTGGTGGTGTACTGTGTAGTGGCTGGTGGTGTACTGTGTAGTGGCTGGTGGTGTAGTGGCTGGTGGTGTACTGTGTAGTGGCTGGTGGTGGTGTACTGTGTAGTGGCTGGTGGTGTACTGTGTAGTGGCTGGTGGTGTACTGTGTAGTGGCTGGTGGTGTACTGTGTAGTGGCTGGTGGTGGTGTACTGTGTAGTGGCTGGTGGTGTACTGTGTAGTGTTGGCTGGTGGTGTACTGTGTAGTGGCTGGTGGTGTACTGGCTGGCTGGTGGTGTACTGTGTAGTGGCTGGTGGTGTACTGTGTAGTGGCTGGTGGTGTACTGTGTAGTGGCTGGTGGTGGTGTACTGTGTAGTGGCTGGTGGTGTACTGTGTAGTGGCTGGTGGTGTAGTGGCTGGTGGTGTACTGTGTAGTGGTTGGTGGTGGTGTACTGTGTAGTGGCTGGTGGTGGTGTACTGTGTAGTGGCTGGTGGTGTACTGTGTAGTGGCTGGTGGTGTAGTGGCTGGTGGTGTACTGTGTAGTGGTTGGTGGTGGTGTACTGTGTAGTGGCTGGTGGTGTACTGTGTAGTGGCTGGTGGTGTACTGTGTAGTGGCTGGTGGTGTACTGTGTAGTGGCTGGTGGTGGTGTACTGTGTAGTGGCTGGTGGTGTACTGTGTAGTGGCTGGTGGTGTAGTGGCTGGTGGTGTACTGTGTAGTGGTTGGTGGTGGTGTACTGTGTAGTGGCTGGTGGTGGTGTACTGTGTAGTGGCTGGTGGTGTACTGTGTAGTGGCTGGTGGTGTAGTGGCTGGTGGTGTACTGTGTAGTGGTTGGTGGTGGTGTACTGTGTAGTGGCTGGTGGTGTACTGTGTAGTGGCTGGTGGTGTAGTGGCTGGTGGTGTACTGTGTAGTGGTTGGTGGTGGTGTACTGTGTAGTGGCTGGTGGTGGTGTACTGTGTAGTGGCTGGTGGTGTACTGTGTAGTGGCTGGTGGTGTACTGTGTAGTGGCTGGTGGTGTAGTGGCTGGTGGTGTACTGTGTAGTGGCTGGTGGTGGTGTACTGTGTAGTGGCTGGTGGTGTACTGTGTAGTGGCTGGTGGTGTACTGTGTAGTGGCTGGTGGTGTACTGTGTAGTGGCTGGTGGTGGTGTACTGTGTAGTGGCTGGTGGTGGTGTACTGTGTAGTGGCTGGTGGTGTACTGTGTAGTGGCTGGTGGTGGTGTACTGTGTAGTGGCTGGTGGTGTAGTGGCTGGTGGTGTACTGTGTAGTGGCTGGTGGTGGTGTACTGTGTAGTGGCTGGTGGTGTACTGTGTAGTGGCTGGTGGTGTAGTGGCTGGTGGTGTACTGTGTAGTGGCTGGTGGTGGTGTACTGTGTAGTGGCTGGTGGTGTACTGTGTGGCTGGTGGTGTACTGTGTAGTGGCTGGTGGTGTACTGTGTAGTGGCTGGTGGTGTACTGTGTAGTGGCTGGTGGTGGTGTACTGTGTAGTGGCTGGTGGTGTACTGTGTAGTGGCTGGTGGTGTAGTGGCTGGTGGTGTACTGTGTAGTGGCTGGTGGTGGTGTACTGTGTAGTGGCTGGTGGTGTGTACTGTGTAGTGGCTGGTGGTGTACTGTGTAGTGGCTGGTGGTGTAGTGGCTGGTGGTGTACTGTGTAGTGGCTGGTGGTGGTGTACTGTGTAGTGGCTGGTGGTGTACTGTGTAGTGGCTGGTGGTGGTGTACTGTGTAGTGGCTGGTGGTACTGTGTAGTGGCTGGTGGTGTGTACTGTGTAGTGGCTGGTGGTGTACTGTGTAGTGGCTGGTGGTGGTGTACTGGTGGCTGGTGGTGTACTGTGTAGTGGCTTGTGGTGGTGTACTGTGTAGTGGCTGGTGGTGTACTGTGTAGTGGCTGGTGGTGTAGTGGCTGGTGTAGTGGTGTGGTGGTGGTGTACTGTGTAGTGGCTGGTGGTGTACTGTGTAGTGGCTGGTGGTGTACTGTGTAGTGGTGTACTGTGTAGTGGCTGGTGGTGTACTGTGTAGTGGCTGGTGGTGTACTGTGTAGTGGCTGGTGGTGTACTGTGTAGTGGGTGGTGGTGTACTGTGTAGTGGCTGGTGGTGTACTGTGTAGTGGCTGGTGGTGTACTGTGTAGTGGCTGGTGGTGTACTGTGTAGTGGCTGGTGGTGTACTGTGTAGTGGCTGGTGGTGTACTGTGTAGTGGCTGGTGGTGGTGTACTGTGTAGTGGCTGGTGGTGTGTACTGTGTAGTGGCTGGTGTACTGTGTAGTGGCTGGTGGTGTACTGTGTAGTGGCTGGTGGTGTACTGTGTAGTGGCTGGTGGTGTACTGTGTAGTGGCTGGTGGTGGTGTACTGTGTAGTGGCTGGTGGTGGTGTACTGTGTAGTGGCTGGTGGTGTACTGTGTAGTGGCTGGTGGTGGTGTACTGTGTAGTGGCTGGTGGTGGTGTACTGTGTAGTGGCTGGTGGTGTACTGTGTAGTGGCTGGTGGTGTACTGTGTAGTGGCTGGTGGTGGTGTACTGTGTAGTGCTGGTGGTGTACTGTGTAGTGGCTGGTGGTGGTGTACTGTGTAGTGGCTGGTGGTGTACTGTGTAGTGGCTGGTGGTGTACTGTGTAGTGGCTGGTGGTGGTGTACTGTGTAGTGGCTGGTGTACTGTGTAGTGGCTGGTGGTGGTGTACTGTGTAGTGGCTGGTGGTGGTGTACTGTGTAGTGGCTGGTGTACTGTGTAGTGGCTGGTGGTGGTGTACTGTGTAGTGGCTGGTGGTGGTGTACTGTGTAGTGGCTGGTGGTGTACTGTGTAGTGGCTGGTGGTGTGTACTGTGTAGTGGCTGGTGGTGTACTGTGTAGTGGCTGGTGGTGTAGTGGTGGTGGTGTACTGTGTAGTGGCTGGTGGTGGTGTACTGTGTAGTGGCTGGTGGTGTACTGTGTAGTGGCTGGTGGTGTACTGTGTAGTGGCTGGTGGTGGTGTACTGTGTAGTGGCTGGTGGTGTACTGTGTAGTGGCTGGTGGTGTACTGTGTAGTGGCTGGTGGTGGTGTACTGTGTAGTGGCTGGTGGTGGTGTACTGTGTAGTGGCTGGTGTACTGTGTAGTGGCTGGTGGTGGTGTACTGTGTAGTGGCTGGTGGTGGTGTACTGTGTAGTGGCTGGTGTACTGTGTAGTGGCTGGTGGTGGTGTACTGTGTAGTGGCTGGTGGTGTACTGTGTAGTGGCTGGTGGTGTACTGTGTAGTGGCTGGTGGTGGTGTACTGTGTAGTGGCTGGTGGTGTACTGTGTAGTGGCTGGTGGTGTACTGTGTAGTGGCTGGTGGTGTACTGTGTAGTGGCTGGTGGTGGTGTACTGTGTAGTGGCTGGTGGTGTACTGTGTAGTGGCTGGTGGTGTACTGTGGCTGGTGTGTACTGTGTAGTGGCTGGTGGTGTACTGTGTAGTGGCTGGTGGTGGTGTACTGTGTAGTGGCTGGTGGTGTACTGTGTAGTGGCTGGTGGTGTGTGGCTGGTGGTGTACTGTGTAGTGGTTGGTGGTGGTGTACTGTGTAGTGGCTGGTGGTGGTGTACTGTGTAGTGGCTGGTGGTGTACTGTGTAGTGGCTGGTGGTGTAGTGGCTGGTGGTGTACTGTGTAGTGGTTGGTGGTGGTGTACTGTGTAGTGGCTGGTGGTGTACTGTGTAGTGGCTGGTGGTGTACTGTGTAGTGGCTGGTGGTGGTGTACTGTGTAGTGGCTGGTGGTGTACTGTGTAGTGGCTGGTGGTGTACTGTGTAGTGGCTGGTGGTGTACTGTGTAGTGGCTGGTGGTGGTGTACTGTGTAGTGGCTGGTGGTGTACTGTGTAGTGGCTGGTGGTGTACTGTGTAGTGGCTGGTGGTGTACTGTGTAGTGGCTGGTGTGTACTGTGTAGTGGCTGGTGGTGGTGTACTGTGTAGTGGCTGGTGGTGTACTGTGTAGTGGCTGGTGGTGTACTGTGTAGTGGTTGGTGGTGGTGTACTGTGTAGTGGCTGGTGGTGTACTGTGTAGTGGCTGGTGGTGTACTGTGTAGTGGCTGGTGGTGTACTGTGTAGTGGCTGGTGGTGGTGTACTGTGTAGTGGCTGGTGGTGGTGTACTGTGTAGTGGCTGGTGGTGTACTGTGTAGTGGCTGGTGGTGTACTGTGTAGTGGCTGGTGGGTGTACTGTGTAGTGGCTGGTGGTGTACTGTGTAGTGGCTGGTGGTGTGTACTGTGTAGTGGCTGGTGGTGTGTACTGTGTAGTGGCTGGTGTACTGTGTAGTGGCTGGTGGTGGTGTACTGTGTAGTGGCTGGTGGTACTGTGTAGTGGCTGGTGGTGTGTACTGTGTAGTGGCTGGTGGTGTACTGTGTAGTGGCTGGTGGTGTACTGTGTAGTGGTGGTGGTGGTGTACTGTGTAGTGGCTGGTGGTGTACTGTGTAGTGGCTGGTGGTGTACTGTGTAGTGGCTGGTGGTGTACTGTGTAGTGGTTGGTGGTGGTGTACTGTGTAGTGGCTGGTGGTGTACTGTGTAGTGGCTGGTGGTGTACTGTGTAGTGGCTGGTGGTGTAGTGGCTGGTGGTGTACTGTGTAGTGGTTGGTGGTGGTGTACTGTGTAGTGGCTGGTGGTGTACTGTGTAGTGGCTGGTGGTGTACTGTGTAGTGGCTGGTGGTGTACTGGCTGGCTGGTGGTGTACTGTGTAGTGGCTGGTGGTGTACTGTGTAGTGGCTGGTGGTGTACTGTGTAGTGGCTGGTGGTGGTGTACTGTGTAGTGGCTGGTGGTGGTGTACTGTGTAGTGGCTGGTGGTGTAGTGGCTGGTGGTGGTGTGTAGTGGTTGGTGGTGGTGTACTGTGTAGTGGCTGGTGGTGGTGTACTGTGTAGTGGCTGGTGGTGTACTGTGTAGTGGCTGGTGGTGTAGTGGCTGGTGGTGTACTGTGTAGTGGTTGGTGGTGGTGTACTGTGTAGTGGCTGGTGGTGTACTGTGTAGTGGCTGGTGGTGGTGTACTGTGTAGTGGCTGGGTGGTGTACTGTGTAGTGGCTGGTGGTGGTGTACTGTGTAGTGGCTGGTGGTGTACTGTGTAGTGGCTGGTGGTGGTGTACTGGCTGGCTGGTGGTGTACTGTGTAGTGGCTTGTGGTGGTGTACTGTGTAGTGGCTGGTGGTGTACTGTGTAGTGGCTGGTGGTGTAGTGGCTGGTGGTGTACTGTGTAGTGGTTGGTGGTGGTGTACTGTGTAGTGGCTGGTGGTGTACTGTGTAGTGGCTGGTGGTGTACTGTGTAGTGGCTGGTGGTGTAGTGGCTGGTGGTGTACTGTGTAGTGGCTGGTGGTGGTGTACTGTGTAGTGGCTGGTGGTGTACTGTGTAGTGGCTGGTGGTGTACTGTGTAGTGGCTGGTGGTGTACTGTGTAGTGGCTGGTGGTGGTGTACTGTGTAGTGGCTGGTGGTGTACTGTGTAGTGGCTGGTGGTGTACTGTGTAGTGGCTGGTGGTGTACTGGCTGGTGGTGGTGTACTGTGTAGTGGCTGGTGGTGTACTGTGTAGTGGCTGGTGGTGTACTGTGTAGTGGCTGGTGGTGGTGTACTGTGTAGTGGCTGGTGGTGTACTGTGTAGTGGCTGGTGGTGTGTGGCTGGTGGTGTACTGTGTAGTGGTTGGTGGTGGTGTACTGTGTAGTGGCTGGTGGTGGTGTACTGTGTAGTGGCTGGTGGTGTACTGTGTAGTGGCTGGTGGTGTAGTGGCTGGTGGTGTACTGTGTAGTGGTTGGTGGTGGTGTACTGTGTAGTGGCTGGTGGTGTACTGTGTAGTGGCTGGTGGTGTACTGTGTAGTGGCTGGTGGTGTACTGTGTAGTGGCTGGTGGTGGTGTACTGTGTAGTGGCTGGTGGTGTGTACTGTGTAGTGGCTGGTGGTGTACTGTGTAGTGGCTGGTGGTGTACTGTGTAGTGGCTGGTGGTGGTGTACTGTGTAGTGGCTGGTGGTGTACTGTGTAGTGGCTGGTGGTGTACTGTGTAGTGGCTGGTGGTGTACTGTGTAGTGGCTGGTGGTGTACTGTGCAGTGGCTGGTGGTGGTGGTGGTGTAGTGTCTGGTGGTGGTGTACTGTTTAGTGGCTGGTGGTGTACTGTGTAGTGGCTGGTGGTGTACTGTGTAGTGGCTGGTGGTGTACTGTGTAGTGGCTGGTGGTGTACTGTGTAGTGGCTGGTGGTGTACTGTGTAGTGGCTGGTGGTGGTGTACTGTGTAGTGGCTGGTGGTGTACTGTGTAGTGGCTGGTGGTGGTGTACTGTGTAGTGGCTGGTGGTGTACTGTGTAGTGGCTGGTGTGTACTGTGTAGTGGCTGGTGGTGGTGTACTGTGTAGTGGCTGGTGGTGTACTGTGTAGTGGCTGGTGTACTGTGTAGTGGCTGGTGGTGGTGTACTGTGTAGTGGCTGGTGGTACTGTGTAGTGGCTGGTGGTGGTGTACTGTGTAGTGGCTGGTGGTGTACTGTGTAGTGGCTGGTGGTGTACTGTGTAGTGGTGGTGGTGGTGTACTGGCTGTGGTGGTGTACTGTGTAGTGGCTTGTGGTGGTGTACTGTGTAGTGGCTGGTGGTGTACTGTGTAGTGGTGGTGGTGGTGTATGTGTAGTGGTGGTGGTGTACTGTGTAGTGGCTGGTGGTGTACTGTGTAGTGGCTGGTGGTGTAGTGGCTGGTGGTGTACTGTGTAGTGGTTGGTGGTGGTGTACTGTGTAGTGGCTGGTGGTGTACTGTGTAGTGGCTGGTGGTGTACTGTGGGCTGGTGGTGTACTGTGTAGTGGCTGGTGGTGTACTGTGTAGTGGCTGGTGGTGTACTGTGTAGTGGCTGGTGGTGTGTACTGTGTAGTGGCTGGTGGTGTACTGTGTAGTGGCTGGTGGTGTAGTGGCTGGTGGTGTACTGTGTAGTGGTTGGTGGTGGTGTACTGTGTAGTGGCTGGTGGTGTACTGTGTAGTGGCTGGTGGTGTAGTGGTGGTGGTGTACTGTGTAGTGGTTGGTGGTGGTGTACTGTGTAGTGGCTGGTGGTGGTGTACTGTGTAGTGGCTGGTGGTGTACTGTGTAGTGGCTGGTGGTGTACTGTGTAGTGGCTGGTGGTGTAGTGGCTGGTGGTGTACTGTGTAGTGGTTGGTGGTGGTGTACTGTGTAGTGGCTGGTGGTGTACTGTGTAGTGGCTGGTGGTGTACTGTGTAGTGGTGGTGGTGTACTGTGTAGTGGCTGGTGTGGTGTACTGTGTAGTGGCTGGTGGTGTGTACTGTGTAGTGGCTGGTGGTGTACTGTGTAGTGGCTGGTGGTGGTGTACTGTGTAGTGGGTGGTGTGTAGTGGCTGGTGGTGTACTGTGTAGTTGGTGGTGGTGGTAGTGGTTGTGGTGGTGTACTGTGTAGTGGCTGGTGGTGTACTGTGTAGTGGTGGTGGTGTACTGTGTAGTGGCTGGTGGTGTAGTGGCTGGTGGTGTACTGTGTAGTGGTTGGTGGTGGTGTACTGTGTAGTGGCTGGTGGTGTACTGTGTAGTGGCTGGTGGTGTACTGGCTGGCTGGTGGTGTACTGTGTAGTGGCTGGTGGTGTACTGTGTAGTGGCTGGTGGTGTACTGTGTAGTGGCTGGTGGTGGTGTACTGTGTAGTGGCTGGTGGTGTACTGTGTAGTGGCTGGTGGTGTACTGTGTAGTGGCTGGTGGTGGTGTACTGTGTAGTGGCTGGTGGTGGTGTACTGTGTAGTGGCTGGTGGTGTACTGTGTAGTGGCTGGTGGTGTAGTGGCTGGTGGTGTACTGTGTAGTGGTTGGTGGTGGTGTACTGTGTAGTGGCTGGTGGTGTACTGTGTAGTGGCTGGTGGTGGTGTACTGTGTAGTGGCTGGTGTACTGTGTAGTGGCTGGTGGTGGTGTACTGTGTAGTGGCTGGTGGTGTACTGTGTAGTGGTGGTGGTGGTGTACTGTGTGGCTGGTGGTGTACTGTGTAGGTGGCTTGTGTGGTGTACTGTGTAGTGGCTGGTGGTGTACTGTGTAGTGGCTGGTGGTGTAGTGGCTGGTGGTGTACTGTGTAGTGGTTGGTGGTGGTGTACTGTGTAGTGGCTGGTGGTGTACTGTGTAGTGGCTGGTGGTGTACTGTGTAGTGGCTGGTGGTGTAGTGGCTGGTGGTGTACTGTGTAGTGGCTGGTGGTGGTGTACTGTGTAGTGGCTGGTGTGTACTGTGTAGTGGCTGGTGGTGGTGTACTGGCTGGCTGGTGTGTACTGTGTAGTGGCTGTGGTGGTGTACTGTGTAGTGGCTGGTGGTGTACTGTGTAGTGGCTGGTGGTGTAGTGGTGGTGGTGTACTGTGTAGTGGTTGGTGGTGGTGTACTGTGTAGTGGCTGGTGGTGTACTGTGTAGTGGCTGGTGGTGTACTGTGTAGTGGCTGGTGGTGTGTAGTGGCTTTGGTGGTGTACTGTGTAGTGGCTGTGGTGTACTGTGTAGTGGCTGGTGGTGGTGTACTGTGTAGTGGCTGGTGGTGTACTGTGTATGGTGGCTGGTGGTGTACTGTGTAGTGGCTGGTGGTGTACTGTGTTGGTGGTGTGTACTGTGTAGTGGCTGGTGGTGTACTGTGTAGTGGCTGGTGGTGTACTGTGTAGTGGCTGGTGGTGGTGTACTGTGTAGTGGTGGTGGTGTGTACTGTGTAGTGGCTGGTGGTGTACTGTGTAGTGGCTGGTGGTGTACTGTGTAGTGGCTGGTGGTGGTGTACTGTGTAGTGGCTGGTGGTGTACTGTGTAGTGGCTGGTGGTGGTGTACTGTGTAGTGGCTGGTGGTGTACTGTGTAGTGGCTGGTGGTGTACTGTGTAGTGGCTGGTGGTGGTGTACTGTGTAGTGGCTGGTGGTGGTGTACTGTGTAGTGGCTGGTGGTGTACTGTGTAGTGGCTGGTGGTGTACTGTGTAGTGGCTGGTGGTGGTGTACTGTGTAGTGGCTGGTGGTGGTGTACTGTGTAGTGGCTGGTGGTGTACTGTGTAGTGGCTGGTGGTGGTGTACTGTAGTGGCTGGTGGTGGTGTACTGTGTAGTGGCTGTGTGGTGGTGGGGGGTGTGTAGTGGCTGGTGGTGGTGTAGTGGTGGTGGTGGTGTACTGTGTAGTGGTTGGTGGTGGTGTACTGTGTAGTGGCTGGTGGTGTACTGTGTAGTGGTGGTGGTGTAGTGGCTGGTGGTGTACTGTGTAGTTGTGGTGGTGTACTGTGTAGTGGCTGGTGGTGTACTGTGTAGTGGCTGGTGGTGTACTGTGTAGTGGCTGGTGGTGTGTACTGTGTAGTGGCTGGTGGTGTACTGTGTAGTGGCTGGTGTGGTGTACTGTGTAGTGGCTGGTGGTGTACTGTGTAGTGGCTGGTGGTGTACTGTGTAGTGGCTGGTGGTGTACTGTGTAGTGGTGGGTGTTTGGGTGTACTGTGTAGTGGCTGGTGGTGGTGTACTGTGTAGTGGCTGGTGTACTGTGTAGTGGCTGGTGGTGGTGTAGGTGTAGTGGCTGGTGTGGTGTGGTGTGTGGCTGGTGGTGGTGTACTGTGTAGTGGCTGGTGGTGGTGTACTGTGTAGTGGCTGGTGGTGGTGTATGTGTAGTGGCTGGTGTACTGTGTAGTGGCTGGTGGTGGTGTACTGGTGTAGTGGTGGTGGTGGTGTACTGTGTAGTGGCTGGTGGTGTGTCTGTGTAGTGGCTGGTGTGTACTGTGTATGGTGGTGGTGTGTACTGTGCTGGCTGGTGGTGTACTGTGTAGTGGCTGGTGGTGGTGTAGTGTGTGGTGGTTGGTGGTGTGGTGTACTGTGTAGTGGCTGGTGGTGTGTGTGTAGTGGTGGTGGTGGTGTACTGTGTAGTGGCTGGTGTGTACTGTGTAGTGGTGGTGGTGGTGTACTGTGTAGTGGTGGTGGTGGTGTGTGGTCTGTGTAGTGGTGGTGTACTGTGTAGTGGCTGGTGGTGTGTACTGTGTAGTGGCTGGTGTGGTGTATGGTGTAGTGGCTGGTGGTGGTGTACTGTGTAGTGGCTGTGGTGGTGTACTGTGTAGTGGCTGGTGGTGTACTGTGTAGTGGCTGGTGGTGTAAGTGGCTGGTGTGTACTGTGTGTGGCTGGTGGTGGTGTAGTGTAGTGGCTGGTGTGGTGTACTGTGTAGTGGCTGGTGGTGTACTGTGTAGTGGCTGGTGGTGGTGTACTGTGGTAGTGCTGGTGGTGTACTGTGTAGTGGTGGTGGTGTACTGTGTAGTGGCTGTGTTGGTGTACTGTGTAGTGGCTGGTGGTGGTGTACTGTGTAATGGCTGGTGGTGTAGTGGCTGGTGGTGGTGTACTGTGTAGTGGCTGGTGGTACTGTGTAGTGGCTGGTGGTGGTGTACTGTGTAGTGGCTGGTGTGGTGTACTGTGTAGTGGCTGGTGTGTACTGTGTAGTGGCTGGTGGTGGTGTACTGTGTAGTGGCTGGTGGTGTACTGTGTAGTGGCTGGTGGTGTACTGTGTAGTGGTTGGTGGTGGTGTACTGTGTAGTGGCTGGTGGTGTACTGTGTAGTGGCTGGTGGTGTACTGTGTAGTGGCTGGTGGTGTACTGTGTAGTGGTTGGTGGTGGTGTACTGTGTAGTGGCTGGTGGTGTACTGTGTAGTGGCTGGTGGTGTACTGTGGCTGGTGGTGTACTGTGTAGTGGCTGGTGGTGTACTGTGTAGTGGCTGGTGGTGGTGTACTGTGTAGTGGCTGGTGGTGTACTGTGGTAGTGGCTGGTGTGTAGTGGCTGGTGTGGTACTGTGTAGTGGTTGGTGGTGGTGTACTGTGTAGTGGCTGGTGGTGTACTGTGTAGTGGCTGGTGGTGTACTGTGTAGTGGCTGGTGTGTAGTGGCTGGTGGTGTACTGTGTAGTGGTTGGTGGTGGTGTACTGTGTAGTGGCTGGTGGTGTACTGTGTAGTGGCTGGTGTGTAGTGGCTGGTGGTTGTACTGTGTAGTGGTTGTGGTGGTGTACTGTGTAGTGGCTGGTGGTGTACTGTGTAGTGGCTGGTGGTGTACTGTGTAGTGGCTGGTGGTGTGTGTGGCTGGTGGTGTACTGTGTAGTGGTTGGTGGTGGTGTACTGTGTAGTGGCTGGTGGTGTACTGTGTAGTGGCTGGTGGTGTACTGTGTAGTGGCTGGTGGTGTACTGTGTAGTGGCTGGTGTGGTGTACTGTGTAGTGGCTGGTGGTGGTGTACTGTGTAGTGGTGGTGGTGTACTGTGTAGTGGCTGGTGTGGTGTACTGTGTAGTGGTTGGTGGTGGTGTACTGTGTAGTGGCTGGTGGTGTTTG
>NW_022264576.1:0-26626 GCF_002021735.2 Oncorhynchus kisutch
TCAGATTAGAGCCATAAGGGAGACTAGACATCTACCACCCACTACCACTATCAGATTAGACCGCATAAGGGAGGACTAGACATCTACACCCCACTACCACCACAGATTAGAGCCATAAGGGAGTGTAGACATCTACCACCCACTACCACTATCAGATTAGAGCCATAAGGGAGTCTAGACATCTACCACCCCACTACCACTCATCAGATTAGAGCATAAAGGGAGACTAGACATCTACCACCCACTTCCACTATTCAGATTAGAGCCATAAGGGAGACTAGACATCTACCAGGCCCCATTATCAGATTAGAGCCATAGGGAGTCTAGACATCACTCACCCCCACTACCACATCAGATTAGAGCCATAAGGGAGACAAGACATTTACCACCCCTACCACTATCAGATTAGAGCCATAAGGGAGACTAGACATCTACACCCACTACCAATATCAGATTAGAGCCATAAGGGAGACTAGACATCTACCACCCACTACCACTATCAGATTAGAGCCATAAGGGATCTAGACATCTACACCCCAATACCACTATCAGATTAGAGCCATAAGGGAGACTAGACATCTACACCCACTACCATATCAGATTAGAGCCATAAGGGAGACTAGACATCTACACCCCACTATATCAGATTAGAGCCATAAGGGAGTCTAGACATCTACCACCCAACTACCACATCAGATTAGAGCATAAGGGAGACGAGACATCTACCACCCCACTACCACTATCAGATTAGAGCCATAAGGGAGTCTAGACACCTACCATATCAGATTAGAGCCATAAGGGAGACTAGACGTCTACCACCCCACTACGGCTATCAGATTAGAGCCATAAGGGAGCTAGACATCTACCACCCCACTACCACATCAGATTAGAGCCATAAGGGAGTGTAGACATCTACCACCCACTACCAATATCAGATTAGAGCCATAAGGGAGTCTAGACATCTACCACCCCACTTCCACTAACAGATTAGAGCAAAAAGGGAGACTAGACATCAATCACCCCACTTCCACTATACGATTAGAGCCATAAGGGAGACTAGACATCCACCACCCCACTACCACCATCAGATTAGAGCCATAAGGGAGACAAGACATTTAACACCCTCCACAACTATCAGATTAGAGCCATAAGGGAGACTAGACATCTACCCCACCACTACCACTATTAGATTAGAGCCATAAGGGAGACAAGCCATCTACCACCCCACTACCACTATCAGATTTGAGCCATAAGGGACTCTAGACATCTACCACCCCAATACCAATATCAGATTAGAGCCATAAGGGAGACTAGACATCTACCACCCCACTACCACTATCAGAATAGAGCCATAAGGGAGACTAGACGTCTACCACCCTACTACGACAATCAGATTAGACCCATAAGGGGGTCTAGACATCAACCACCCCACTACCACCATCAGATTAGAGCCATAAGGGAGACAAGACATTTAACACCCCTCTACCACGATCAGATTAGAGCCATAAGGGAGACTAGACATCTACCACCCCACTACCACTATCAGATTAGAGTCATAAGGGAGACTAGACATCTACCACCGCACTACCACTATCATTTCAGATCCATAAGGGATACTAGACATCTAACACCACAATACCACTCTCAGATTAGAGCCATACGGGAGACAAGACATCTACCACCCACTACCACTATCAGATTAGAGCCATAAGGGAGTCTAGACATCTACCACCCCACTACCAATATCAGATTAGAGGCATAAGGGAGACGAGACATCTACCACCCCACTACCACTATCAGATTAGAGCCATAAGGGAGTCTAGACACCTACCACTATCAGATTAGAGCCATAAGGGAGACTAGACATCAACCAGCCAGTATAAGAATAGAGCCATAAGGGAGACAAGACATTTAACACCCCTATACCACTATCAGATTTGAGCCAAAAGGGACTCTAGACATCTACCACCCCAATACCAATATCAGATTAGAGCCATAAGGGAGACTAGACATCTACCACCCCACTACCACTATCAGATTAGAGCCATAAGGGAGACTAGACGTCTACCACCCTACTACGACAATCAGATTAGACCCATAAGGGAGTCTAGACATCAACCACCCTACTACCACCATCAGATTAGAGCCATAAGGGAGTCTAGACATCTACCACCCCACTACCAATATCAGATTAGAGCCATAAGGGAGACTAGACATCTACCTCCCCACTACCACTATCAGAATAGAGCCATAAGGGAGACTAGACGTCTACCACCCTACTACGACAATCAGATTAGACCCATAAGGGGGACTAGACATCAACCACCCCACTACCACCATCAGATTAGAGCCATAAGGGAGACAAGACATTTAACACCCCTCTACCACGATCAGATTAGAGCCATAAGGGAGGCTAGACATCTACCACCCCACTACCACTATCAGATTAGAGTCATAAGGGAGACTAGACATCTACCACCGCACTACCACTATCATTTCAGATCCATAAGGGATACTAGACATCTAACACCACAATACCACTCTCAGATTAGAGCCATAAGGGAGACAAGACATCTACCACCCCACTACCACTATCAGATTAGAGCCATAAGGGAGTCTAGACATCTACAACCCCACTACCAATATCAGATTAGAGGCATAAGGGAGACGAGACATCTACCACCCCACTACCACTATCAGATTAGAGCCATAAGGGAGTCTAGACACCTACCACTATCAGATTAGAGCCATAAGGGAGACTAGACATCAACCAGCCCAGTATAAGAATAGAGCTATAAGGGAGACAAGACATTTAACACCCCTCTACCACTATCAGATTAGAGCCATAGGGGAGCCTAGACATCTACCACCCCACTTCCACTATCAGATTAGAGCAAAAAGGGAGACTAGACATCTACAAGCCCAGTATAAGAATAGAGCCATAAGGGAGACTAGACATCTACCACCCCACTACCACCATCAGATTAGAGCCATAAGGGAGACGAGACATCTACCACTATCAGATTAGAGCCATAAGGGAGACTAGACATCAACCAGCCCAGTATCAGAATAGAGCAATAAGGGAGACTAGACGTCTACCACTATCAGATTTGAGCCAAAAGGGACTCTAGACATCTACCACCCCAATACCAATATCAGATTAGAGCCATAAGGGAGACTAGACGTCTACCACCCTACTACGACAATCAGAATAGACCCATAAGGGGGACTAGACATCAACCACCCCACTACCACCATCAGATTAGAGCCATAAGGGAGACAAGACATTTAACACCCCTCTACCACGATCAGATTAGAGCCATAAGGGAGACTAGACATCTACCACCCCACTACCACTATCAGATTAGAGTCATAAGGGAGACTAGACATCTACCACCGCACTACCACTATCATTTCAGATCCATAAGGGATACTAGACATCTAACACCACAATACCACTCTCAGATTAGAGCCATAAGGGAGAAAAGACATCTACCACCCCACTACCACTATCAGATTAGAGCCATAAGGGAGTCTAGACATCTACCACCCCACTACCAATATCAGATTAGAGGCATAAGGGAGACGAGACATCTACCACCCCACTACCACTATCAGATTAGAGCCATAAGGGAGTCTAGACACCTACCACTATCAGATTAGAGCCATAAGGGAGACTAGACGTCTACCACCCCACTACGGCTATCAGATTAGACCCATAAGGGAGACTAGACATCTACCACCCCACTACCACCATCAGATTAGAGCCATAAGGGAGTGTAGACATCTACCACCCCACTACCAATATCAGATTAGAGCCATAAGGGAGTCTAGACATCTACCACCCCACTTCCACTAACAGATTAGAGCAAAAAGGGAGACTAGACATCTATCACCCCACTTCCACTATACGATTAGAGCCATAAGGGAGACTAGACATCTACAAGCCCATTATCAGATTAGAGCCATAAGGGAGTCTAGACATCCACCACCCCACTACCACCATCAGATTAGAGCCATAAGGGAGACAAGACATTTAACACCCTCCACCACTATCAGATTAGAGCCATAAGGGAGACTAGACATCTACCACCCCACTACCACTATTAGATTAGAGCCATAAGGGAGACAAGCCATCTACCACCCCACTACCACTATCAGATTTGAGCCATAAGGGACTCTAGACATCTACCACCCCAATACCAATATCAGATTAGAGCCATAAGGGAGACTAAACATCTACCACCCCACTACCACTATCAGAATAGAGCCAAAGGGAGACTAGACGTCTACCACCCTACTACGACAATCAGATTAGACCCATAAGGGGGACTAGACATCAACCACCCCACTACCACCATCAGATTAGAGCCATAAGGGAGACAAGACATTTAACACCCCTCTACCACGATCAGATTAGAGCCATAAGGGAGACTAGACATCTACCACCCCACTACCACTATCAGATTAGAGTCATAAGGGAGACTAGACATCTACCACCGCACTACCACTATCATTTCAGATCCATAAGGGATACTAGACATCTAACACCACAATACCACTCTCAGATTAGAGCCATAAGGGAGACAAGACATCTACCACCCCACTACCACTATCAGATTAGAGCCATAAGGGAGTCTAGACATCTACCACCCCACTACCAATATCAGATTAGAGGCATAAGGGAGACGAGACATCTACCACCCCACTACCAATATCAGATTAGAGCCATAAGGGAGTCTAGACACCTACCACTATCAGATTAGAGCCATAAGGGAGACTAGACATCAACCAGCCCAGTATAAGAATAGAGCCATAAGGGAGACAAGACATTTAACACCCCTATACCACTATCAGATTTGAGCCAAAAGGGACTCTAGACATCTACCACCCCAATACCAATATCAGATTAGAGCCATAAGGGAGACTAGACATCTACCACCCCACTACCACTATCAGATTAGAGCCATAAGGGAGACTAGACGTCTACCACCCTACTACGACAATCAGATTAGACCCATAAGGGAATCTAGACATCAACCACCCTACTACCACCATCAGATTAGAGCCATAAGGGAGTCTAGACATCTACCACCCCACTACCAATATCAGATTAGAGCCATAAGGGAGACAAGACATCTACCACCCCACTACCACTATCAGAATAGAGCCATAAGGGAGACTAGACGTCTACCACCCTACTACGACAATCAGATTAGACCCATAAGGGAGACTAGACATCAACCACCCTACTACCACCATCAGATTAGAGCCATAAGGGAGTCTAGACATCTACCACCCCACTACCAATATCAGATTAGAGCCATAAGGGAGTCTAGACATCTATCACCCCACTTCCACTATACGATTAGAGCCATAAGGGAGACTAGACATCTACAAGCCCATTATCAGATTAGAGCCATAAGGGAGTCTAGACATCCACCACCCCACTACCACCATCAGATTAGAGCCATAAGGGAGACAAGACATTTAACACCCTCTACCACTATCAGATTAGAGCCATAAGGGAGACTAGACATCTATCACCCCACATCCACTATTAGATTAGAGCCATAAGGGAGACAAGCCATCTACCACCCCACTACCACTATCAGATTAGAGCCATAAGGGAGTCTAGACATCTAACACCCCACTACCACCATCAGATTAGAGCCATAAGGGAGACAAAACATTTAACACCCTCTACCACTATCAGATTAGAGCCATAAGGGAGACTAGACATCTACCACCCCACTACCACTATTAGATTAGAGCCATAAGGGAGACAAGCCATCTACCACCCCACTACCACTATCAGATTTGAGCCATAAGGACTCTAGACATCTATCACCCAATACCAATATCAGATTAGAGCCATAAGGGAGACTAGACATCTACCACCCCACTACCACTATCAGAATAGAGCCATAAGGGAGACTAGACGTCTACCACCCTACTACGACAATCAGATTAGACCCATAAGGGAACTAGACATCAACCACCCCACTACCACCATCAGATTAGAGCCATAAGGGAGACAAGACATTTAACACCCCTCTACCACGATCAGATTAGAGCCATAAGGGAGACTAGACATCTACCACCCCACTACCACTATCAGATTAGAGCCATAAGGGAGTCTAGACATCTACCACCCCACTACCAATATCAGATTAGAGCCATAAGGGAGACGAGACATCTACCACCCCACTACCACTATCAGATTAGAGCCATAAGGGAGTCTAGACACCTACCACTATCAGATTAGAGCCATAAGGGAGACTAGACATCAACCAGCCCAGTATAAGAATAGAGCCATAAGGGAGACAAGACATTTAACACCCCTCTACCACTATCAGATTAGAGCCATAAGGGAGCCTAGACATCTACCACCCCACTTCCACTATCAGATTAGAGCAGAAAGGGAGACTAGACATCTACAAGCCAAGTATAAGAATAGAGCCATAAGGGAGACTAGACGTCTACCACCCCACTACGGCTATCAGATTAGACCCATAAGGGAGACTAGACATCTACCACCCCACTACCACCATCAGATTAGAGCCATAAGGGATTCTAGACATCTACCACCCCACTTCCACTAACAGATTAGAGCAAAAAGGGAGACTAGACATCTATCACCCCACTTCCACTATACGATTAGAGCCATAAGGGAGACTAGACATCTACAAGCCCATTATCAGATTAGAGCCATAAGGGAGTCTAGACATCTACCACCCCACTACCACCATCAGATTAGAGCCATAAGGGAGACAAGACATTTAACACCCTCTACCACTATCAGATTAGAGCCATAAGGGAGACTAGACATCTACCACCCCACTACCACTATTAGATTAGAGCCATAAGGGAGACAAGCCATCTACCACCCCACTACCACTATCAGATTAGAGCCATAAGGGAGTCTAGACATCTACCACCCCACTACCACCATCAGATTAGAGCCATAAGGGAGACAAAACATTTAACAGCCTCTACCACTATCAGATTAGAGCCATAAGGGAGACTAGACATCTACCACCCCACTACCACTATTAGATTAGAGCCATAAGGGAGACAAGCCATCTACCACCCCACTACCACTATCAGATTTGAGCCATAAGGGACTCTAGACATCTACCACCCCAATACCAATATCAGATTAGAGCCATAAGGGATACTAGACATCTACCACCCCACTACCACTATCAGAATAGAGCCATAAGGGAGACTAGACGTCTACCACCCTACTACGACAATCAGATTAGACCCATAAGGGAGACTAGACATCAACCACCCCACTACCACCATCAGATTAGAGTCATAAGGGAGACAAGACATTTAACACCCCTCTACCACGATCAGATTAGAGCCATAAGGGAGACTAGACATCTACCACCCCACTACCACTATCAGATTAGAGCCATAAGGGAGACTAGACATCAACCACCCCACTACCACTATCAGATTAGAGCAAAAAGGGAGACTAGACATCTAACACCACAATACCACTCTCAGATTAGAGACATAAGGGAGTCTAGACATCTACCACCCCACTACCACCATCAGATTAGAGCCATAAGGGAGACAAAACATTTAACAGCCTCTACCACTATCAGATTAGAGCCATAAGGGAGACTAGACATCTACCACCCCACTACCACTATTAGATTAGAGCCATAAGGGAGACAAGCCATCTACCACCCCACTACCACTATCAGATTAGAGCCATAAGGGAGTCTAGACATCTACCACCCCACTACCACCATCAGATTAGAGCCATAAGGGAGACAAAACATTTAACAGCCTCTACCACTATCAGATTAGAGCCATAAGGGAGACTAGACATCTACCACCCCACTACCACTATTAGATTAGAGCCATAAGGGAGACAAGCCCATCTACCACCCCACTACCACTATCAGATTTGAGCCATAAGGGACTCTAGACATCTACCACCCCAATACCAATATCAGATTAGAGCCATAAGGGATACTAGACATCTACCACCCCACTACCACTATCAGAATAGAGCCATAAGGGAGACTAGACGTCTACCACCCTACTACGACAATCAGATTAGACCCATAAGGGAGACTAGACATCAACCACCCCACTACCACCATCAGATTAGAGTCATAAGGGAGACAAGACATTTAACACCCCTCTACCACGATCAGATTAGAGCCATAAGGGAGACTAGACATCTACCACCCCACTACCACTATCAGATTAGAGCAAAAAGGGAGACTAGACATCTAACACCACAATACCACTCTCAGATTAGAGACATAAGGGAGACAAGACATCTACCACCCCACTACCACTATCAGATTACAGCCATAAGGGAGTCTAGACATCTACCACCCCACTACCACTATCAGATTAGAGCCATAAGGGAGACAAGACATCTACCACCCCACTACCACTATCAGAATAGAGCCATAAGGGAGACTAGACGTCTACCACCCTACTACGACAATCAGATTAGACCCATAAGGGAGACTAGACATCAACCACCCTACTACCACCATCAGATTAGAGACATAAGGGAGTCTAGACATCTACCACCCCACTACCAATATCAGATTAGAGCCATAAGGGAGTCTAGACATCTATCACCCCACTTCCACTATACGATTAGAGCCATAAAGGAGACTAGACATCTACAAGCCCATTATCAGATTAGAGCCATAAGGGAGTCTAGACATCCACCACCCCACTACCACCATCAGATTAGAGCCATAAGGGAGACAAGACATTTAACACCCTCTACCACTATCAGATTAGAGCCATAAGGGAGACTAGACATCTACCACCCCACATCCACTATTAGATTAGAGCCATAAGGGAGACAAGCCATCTACCACCACACTACCACTATCAGATTAGAGCCATAAGGGAGTCTAGACATCTAACACCCCACTACAACCATCAGATTAGAGCCATAAGGGAGACAAAACATTTAACACCCTCTACCACTATCAGATTAGAGCCATAAGGGAGACTAGACATCTACCACCCCACTACCACTATTAGATTAGAGCCATAAGGGAGACAAGCCATCTACCACCCCACTACCACTATCAGATTTGAGCCATAAGGGACTCTAGACATCTACCACCCCAATACCAATATCAGATTAGAGCCATAAGGGAGACTAGACATCTACCACCCCACTACCACTATCAGAATAGAGCCATAAGGGAGACTAGACGTCTACCACCCTACTACGACAATCAGATTAGACCCATAAGGGAAACTAGACATCAACCACCCCACTACCACCATCAGATTAGAGCCATAAGGGAGACAAGACATTTAACACCCCTCTACCACGATCAGATTAGAGCCATAAGGGAGACTAGACATCTACCACCCCACTACCACTATAAGATTATAGTCATAAGGGAGAGTAGACATCTACCACCCCACTACCACTATCAGATTAGAGCCATAAGGGAGTCTAGACATCTACCACCCCACTACCAATATCAGATTAGAGCCATAAGGGAGACGAGACATCTACCACCCCACTACCACTATCAGATTAGAGCCATAAGGGAGTCTAGACACCTACCACTATCAGATTAGAGCCATAAGGGAGACTAGACATCAACCAGCCCAGTGTAAGAATAGAGCCATAAGGGAGACAAGACATTTAACACCCCTCTACCACTATCAGATTAGAGCCATAAGGGAGCCTAGACATCTACCACCCCACTTCCACTATCAGATTAGAGCAGAAAGGGAGACTAGACATCTACAAGCCAAGTATAAGAATAGAGCCATAAGGGAGACTAGACGTCTACCACCCCACTACGGCTATCAGATTAGACCCATAAGGGAGACTAGACATCTACCACCCCACTACCACCATCAGATTAGAGCCATAAGGGAGTCTAGACATCTAACACCCCACTACAACCATCAGATTAGAGCCATAAGGGAGACAAAACATTTAACACCCTCTACCACTATCAGATTAGAGCCATAAGGGAGACTAGACATCTACCACCCCACTACCACTATTAGATTAGAGCCATAAGGGAGACAAGCCATCTACCACCCCACTACCACTATCAGATTTGAGCCATAAGGGACTCTAGACATCTACCACCCCAATACCAATATCAGATTAGAGCCATAAGGGAGACTAGACATCTACCACCCCACTACCACTATCAGAATAGAGCCATAAGGGAGACTAGACGTCTACCACCCTACTACGACAATCAGATTAGACCCATAAGGGAAACTAGACATCAACCACCCCACTACCACCATCAGATTAGAGCCATAAGGGAGACAAGACATTTAACACCCCTCTACCACGATCAGATTAGAGCCATAAGGGAGACTAGACATCTACCACCCCACTACCACTATAAGATTATAGTCATAAGGGAGAGTAGACATCTACCACCCCACTACCACTATCAGATTAGAGCCATAAGGGAGTCTAGACATCTACCACCCCACTACCAATATCAGATTAGAGCCATAAGGGAGACGAGACATCTACCACCCCACTACCACTATCAGATTAGAGCCATAAGGGAGTCTAGACACCTACCACTATCAGATTAGAGCCATAAGGGAGACTAGACATCAACCAGCCCAGTGTAAGAATAGAGCCATAAGGGAGACAAGACATTTAACACCCCTCTACCACTATCAGATTAGAGCCATAAGGGAGCCTAGACATCTACCACCCCACTTCCACTATCAGATTAGAGCAGAAAGGGAGACTAGACATCTACAAGCCAAGTATAAGAATAGAGCCATAAGGGAGACTAGACGTCTACCACCCCACTACGGCTATCAGATTAGACCCATAAGGGAGACTAGACATCTACCACCCCACTACCACCATCAGATTAGAGCCATAAGGGATTCTAGACATCTACCACCCCACTTCCACTAACAGATTAGAGCAAAAAGGGAGACTAGACATCTATCACCCCACTTCCACTATACGATTAGAGCCATAAGGGAGTCTAGACATCTACCACCCCACTACCACCATCAGATTAGAGCCATAAGGGAGACAAGACATTTAACACCCTCTACCACTATCAGATTAGAGCCATAAGGGAGACTAGACATCTACCACCCCACTACCACTATTAGATTATCAATGATGTTGCTCTTGCTGCGGGCGATTCCCTGATCCACCTCTACGCAGACGACACCATTCTATATACTTTCGGCCCGTCTTTGGACACTGTGCTATCTAACCTCCAAACAAGCTTCAATGCCATACAACACTCCTTCCGTGGCCTCCAACTGCTCTTAAACGCTAGTAAGACCAAATGCATGCTTTTCAACCGGTCGCTGCCTGCACCTGCATGCCCGACTAGCATCACCACCCTGGATGGTTCCGACCTAGAATATGTGGACGTCTATAAGTACCTAGGTGTCTGGCTAGACTGCAAACTCTCCTTCCAGACTCATATCAAACATCTCCAATCGAAAATCAAATCAAGAGTCGGCTTTCTATTCCGCAACAAAGCCTCCTTCACTCAAGCCGCCAAGCTTACCCTAGTAAAACTGACTATCCTACCGATCCTCGACTTCGGCGATGTCATCTACAAAATGGCTTCCAACACTCTACTCAGCAAACTGGATGCAGTCTATCACAGTGCCATCCGTTTTGTCACTAAAGCACCTTATACTACCCACCACTGCGACTTGTATGCTCTAGTCGGCTGGCCCTCGCTACATATTCGTCGCCAGACCCACTGGCTCCAGGTCATCTACAAGTCTATGCTAGGTAAAGCTCCGCCTTATCTCAGCTCACTGGTCACGATGGCAACACCCATCCGTAGCACGCGCTCCAGCAGGTGTATCTCACTGATCATCCCTAAAGCCAACACCTCATTTGGCCGCCTTTCGTTCCAGTACTCTGCTGCCTGTGACTGGAACGAATTGCAAAAATCGCTGAAGTTGGAGACTTTTATCTCCCTCACCAACTTCAAACATCAGCTATCTGAGCAGCTAACCGATCGCTGCAGCTGTACATAGTCTATTGGTAAATAGCCCACCCTTTTCACCTACCTCATCCCCGTACTGTTTCTATTTATTTACTTTTCTGCTCTTCTGCACACCAATATCTCTACCTGTACATGACCATCTGATCTTTTATCACTCCAGTGTTAATCTGCAAAATTGTAATTATTTGCCTACCTCCTCATGCCTTTTGCACACATTGTATATAGACCCCCCCTTCGTTTTCTACTGTGTTATTGACTTGTTAATTGTTTACTCCATGTGTAACTCTTTGTTGTATGCTCACACTGCTATGCTTTATCTTGGCCAGGTCGCAGTTGCAAATGAGAACTTGTTCTCAACTAGCCTACCTGGTTAAATAAAGGTGAAATAAAAATAAAAAATAAAAATAAAAAGATTAGAGCAATAAGGGAGACAAGCCATCTACCACCCCACTACCACTATCAGATTAGAGCCATAAGGGAGTCTAGACATCTACCACCCCACTTCCACTATCAGATTAGAGCAAAAAGGGAGACTAGACATCTACAAGCCCAGTATAAGAATAGAGCCATAAGGGAGACGAGACATCTACCACCCCACTACCACTATCAGATTAGAGCCATAAGGGAGCCTAGACATCTACCACTATCAAATTAGAGCCATAAGGGAGACTAGACATCTACCACCCCACTACCACTATCAGATTAGAGCAAAAAGGGAGACTAGACATCTAACACCACAATACCACTCTCAGATTAGACACACAAGGGAGACAAGACATCTACCACCCCACTACCACTATCAGATTAGAGCCATAAGGGAGTCTAGACATCTACCACCCCACTACCACTATCAGATTAGAGCCATAAGGGAGACAAGACATCTACCACCCCAATACCAATATCAGATTAGAGCCATAAGGGAGACTAGACATCTACCACCCCACTACCACTATCAGAATAGAGCCATAAGGGAGACTAGACGTCTACCACCCTACTACGACAATCAGATTAGACCCATAAGGGAGACTAGACATCAACCACCCCACTACCACCATCAGATTAGAGCCATAAGGGAGACAAGACATTTAACACCCCTCTACCACGATCAGATTAGAGCCATAAGGGAGACTAGACATCTACCACCCCACTACCACTATCAGATTATAGTCATAAGGGAGACTAGACATCTACCACCCCACTACCACTATCAGATTAGAGCCATAAGGGAGTCTAGACATCTACCACCCCACTACCAATATCAGATTAGAGCCATAAGGGAGACGAGACATCTACCACCCCGCTACCACTATCAGATTAGAGCCACAAGGGAGTCTAGACACCTACCACTATCAGATTAGAGCCATAAGGGAGACTAGACATCAACCAGCCCAGTATAAGAATAGAACCATAAGGGAGACAAGACATTTAACACCCCTCTACCACTATCAGATTAGAGCCATAAGGGAGCCTAGACATCTACCACCCCACTTCCACTATCAGATTAGAGCAAAAAGGGAGACTAGACATCTACAAGCCCAGTATAAGAATAGAGCCATAAGGGAGACGAGACATCTACCACCCCACTACCACTATCAGATTAGAGCCATAAGGGAGCCTAGACATCTACCACTATCAGATTAGAGCCATAAGGGAGACTAGACATCAACCAGCCCAGTATCAGAATAGAGCCATAAGGGAGACAAGACATTTAACACCCCTCTACCACTATCAGATTAGAGCCATAAGGGAGACTAGACATCTACCACCCCACTACCACCATCAGATTAGAGCCATAAGGGAGACAAGACATTTAACACCCCTCTACCACTATCAGATTAGAGCCATAAGGGAGACTAGACATCTACCACCCCACTCCACTATCAGATTAGAGTCATAAGGGAGTCTAGACATCTACCACCCCACTACCACTATCAGATTAGAGCCATAAGGGAGTCTAGACATCTACCACCCCACTACCAATATCAGATTAGAGCCATAAGGGAGACATGATATCTACCACCCCACTACCACTATCAGATTAGAGCCATAAGGGAGACTAGACGTCTACCACCCCACTACGGCTATCAGATTAGACCCATAAGGGAGACTAGACATCTACCACCCCACTACCAATATCAGATTAGAGCCATAAGGGCGTCTAGACATCTACCACCCCACTTCCACTAACAGATTAGAGCAAAAAGGGAGACTAGACATCTATCACCCCACTTCCACTATACGATTAGAGCCATAAGGGAGACTAGACATCTACAAGCCCATTATCAGATTAGAGCCATAAGGGAGTCTAGACATCCACCACCTCACTACCACCATCAGATTAGAGCCATAAGGGAGACAAGACATTTAACACCCTCTACCACTATCAGGTTAGAGCCATAAGGGAGACTAGACATCTACCACCCCACTACCACTATTAGATTAGAGCCATAAGGGAGATAAGCCATCTACCACCCCACTACCACTATCAGATTTGAGCCATAAGGGACTCTAGACATCTACCACCCCAATACCAATATCAGATTAGAGCCATAAGGGAGACTAGACATCTACCACCCCACTACCACTATCAGAATAGAGCCATAAGGGAGACTACACGTCTACCACCCTACTACGACAATCAGATTAGACCCATAAGGGGCACTAGACATCAACCACCCCAATACCACCATCAGATTAGAGCCATAAGGGAGACAAGACATTTAACACCCCTCTACCACGATCAGATTAGAGCCATAAGGGAGACTAGACATCTACCACCCCACTACCACTATCAGATTAGAGTCATAAGGGAGACTAGACATCTACCACTGCACTACCACTATCATTTCAGATCCATAAGGGATACTAGACATCTAACACCACAATACCACTCTCAGATTAGAGCCATAAGGGAGACAAGACATCTACCACCCCACTACCACTATCAGATTAGAGCCATAAGGGAGTCTAGACATCTACCACCCCACTACCAATATCAGATTAGAGGCATAAGGGAGACGAGACATCTACCACCCCACTACCACTATCAGATTAGAGCCATAAGGGAGTCTAGACACCTACCACTATCAGATTAGAGCCATAAGGGAGACTAGACATCAACCAGCCCAGTATAAGAATAGAGCCATAAGGGAGACAAGACATTTAACAGCCCTCTACCACTATCAGATTTGAGCCAAAAGGGACTCTAGACATCTACCACCCCAATACCAATATCAGATTAGAGCCATAAGGGAGACTAGACATCTACCACCCCACTACCACTATCAGATTAGAGCCATAAGGGAGACTAGACGTCTACCACCCTACTACGACAATCAGATTAGACCCATAAGGGAGTCTAGACATCAACCACCCTACTACCACCATCAGATTAGAGCCATAAGGGAGTCTAGACATCTACCACCCCACTACCAATATCAGATTAGAGCCATAAGGGAGACAAGACATCTACCACCCCACTACCACTATCAGAATAGAGCCATAAGGGAGACTAGACGTCTACCACCCTACTACGACAATCAGATTAGACCCATAAGGGAGACTAGACATCAACCACCCTACTACCACCATCAGATTAGAGCCATAAGGGAGTCTAGACATCACCACCCCACTACCAATATCAGATTAGAGCCATAAGGGAGTCTAGACATCTATCACCCCACTTCCACTATACGATTAGAGCCATAAGGGAGACTAGACATCTACAAGCCCATTATCAGATTAGAGCCATAAGGGAGTCTAGACATCCACCACCCCACTACCACCATCAGATTAGAGCCATAAGGGAGACAAGACATTTAACACCCTCTACCACTATCAGATTAGAGCCATAAGGGAGACTAGACATCTACCACCCCACTACCACTATTAGATTAGAGCCATAAGGGAGACAAGCCATCTACCACCCCACTACCACTATCAGATTAGAGCCATAAGGGAGTCTAGACATCTACCACCCCACTACCACCATCAGATTAGAGCCATAAGGGAGACAAAACATTTAACACCCTCTACCACTATCAGATTAGAGCCATAAGGGAGACTAGACATCTACCACCCCACTACCACTATTAGATTAGAGCCATAAGGGAGACAAGCCATCTACCACCCCACTACCACTATCAGATTTGAGCCATAAGGGACTCTAGACATCTACCACCCCAATACCAATATCAGATTAGAGCCATAAGGGAGACTAGACATCTACCACCCCACTACCACTATCAGAATAGAGCCATAAGGGAGACTAGACGTCTACCACCCTACTACGACAATCAGATTAGACCCATAAGGGAAACTAGACATCAACCACCCCACTACCACCATCAGATTAGAGCCATTAGGGAGACTAGACATCTACCACCCCACTACCACTATCAGATTATAGTCATAAGGGAGACTAGACATCTACCACCCCACTACCACTATCAGATTAGAGCCATAATGGAGTCTAGACATCTACCACCCCACTACCAATATCAGATTAGAGCCATAAGGGAGACGAGACATCTACCACCCCACTACCACTATCAGATTAGAGCCATAAGGGAGTCTAGACACCTACCACTATCAGATTAGAGCCATAAGGGAGACTAGACATCAACCAGCCCAGTATAAGAATAGAGCCATAAGGGAGACAAGACATTTAACACCCCTCTACCACTATCAGATTAGAGCCATAAGGGAGACATCTACCACCCCACTACCACTATTAGATTAGAGCCATAAGGGAGACAAGCCATCTACCACCCCACTACCACTATCAGATTTGAGCCATAAGGGACTCTAGACATCTACCACCCCAATACCAATATCAGATTAGAGCCATAAGGGAGACTAGACATCTACCACCCCACTACCACCATCAGATTAGAGCCATAAGGGAGACAAGACATTTAACACCCCTCTACCACTATCAGATTAGAGCCATAAGGGAGACTAGACATCTACCACCCCACTCCACTATCAGATTAGAGTCATAAGGGAGTCTAGACATCTACCACCCCACTACCACTATCAGATTAGAGCCATAAGGGAGTCTAGACATCTACCACCCCACTACCAATATCAGATTAGAGCCATAAGGGAGACATGATATCTACCACCCCACTACCACTATCAGATTAGAGCCATAAGGGAGACTAGACGTCTACCACCCCACTACGGCTATCAGATTAGACCCATAAGGGAGACTAGACATCTACCACCCCACTACCACCATCAGATTAGAGCCATAAGGGAGTCTAGACATCTACCACCCCACTACCAATATCAGATTAGAGCCATAAGGGAGTCTAGACATCTACCACCCCACTTCCACTAACAGATTAGAGCAAAAAGGGAGACTAGACATCTATCACCCCACTTCCACTATACGATTAGAGCCATAAGGGAGACTAGACATCTACAAGCCCAGTATAAGAATAGAACCATAAGGGAGACAAGACATTTAACACCCCTCTACCACTATCAGATTAGAGCCATAAGGGAGCCTAGACATCTACCACCCCACTTCCACTATCAGATTAGAGCAAAAAGGGAGACTAGACATCTACAAGCCCAGTATAAGAATAGAGCCATAAGGGAGACGAGACATCTACCACCCCACTACCACTATCAGATTAGAGCCATAAGGGAGCCTAGACATCTACCACTATCAGATTAGAGCCATAAGGGAGACTAGACATCAACCAGCCCAGTATCAGAATAGAGCCATAAGGGAGACAAGACATTTAACACCCCTCTACCACTATCAGATTAGAGCCATAAGGGAGACTAGACATCTACCACCCCACTACCACCATCAGATTAGAGCCATAAGGGAGACAAGACATTTAACACCCCTCTACCACTATCAGATTAGAGCCATAAGGGAGACTAGACATCTACCACCCCACTCCACTATCAGATTAGAGTCATAAGGGAGTCTAGACATCTACCACCCCAATACCACCATCAGATTAGAGCCATAAGGGAGACAAGACATTTAACACCCCTCTACCACGATCAGATTAGAGCCATAAGGGAGACTAGACATCTACCACCCCACTACCACTATCAGATTAGAGTCATAAGGGAGACTAGACATCTACCACCGCACTACCACTATCATTTCAGATCCATAAGGGATACTAGACATCTAACACCACAATACCACTCTCAGATTAGAGCCATAAGGGAGACAAGACATCTACCACCCCACTACCACTATCAGATTAGAGCCATAAGGGAGTCTAGACATCTACCACCCCACTACCAATATCAGATTAGAGGCATAAGGGAGACGAGACATCTACCACCCCACTACCACTATCAGATTAGAGCCATAAGGGAGTCTAGACACCTACCACTATCAGATTAGAGCCATAAGGGAGACTAGAAATCAACCAGCCCAGTATAAGAATAGAGCCATAAGGGAGACAAGACATTTAACACCCCTCTACCACTATCAGATTTGAGCCAAAAGGGACTCTAGACATCTACCACCCCAATACCAATATCAGATTAGAGCCATAAGGGAGACTAGACATCTACCACCCCACTACCACTATCAGATTAGAGCCATAAGGGAGACTAGACATCTACCACCCCACTACCACTATTAGATTAGAGCCATAAGGGAGACAAGCCATCTACCACCCCACTACCACTATCAGATTTGAGCCATAAGGGACTCTAGACATCTACCACCCCAATACCAATATCAGATTAGAGCCATAAGGGAGACTAGACATCTACCACCCCACTACCACTATCAGATTAGAGCCATAAGGGAGACTAGACATCTACCACTATCAGATTAGAGCCATAAGGGAGACTAGACATCAACCAGCCCAGTATCAGAATAGAGCCATAAGGGAGACAAGACATTTAACACCCCTCTACCACTATCAGATTAGAGCCATAAGGGAGACTAGACATCTACCACCCCACTACCACCATCAGATTAGAGCCATAAGGGAGACAAGACATTTAACACCCCTCTACCACTATCAGATTAGAGCCATAAGGGAGACTAGACATCTACCACCCCACTTCCACTATCAGATTAGAGCAAAAAGGGAGACTAGACATCTACAAGCCCAGTATAAGAATAGAGCCATAAGGGAGACGAGACATCTACCACCCCACTACCACTATCAGATTAGAGCCATAAGGGAGCCTAGACATCTACCACTATCAGATTAGAGCCATAAGGGAGACTAGACATCAACCAGCCCAGTATCAGAATAGAGCCATAAGGGAGACAAGACATTTAACACCCCTCTACCACTATCAGATTAGAGCCATAAGGGAGACTAGACATCTACCACCCCACTACCACCATCAGATTAGAGCCATAAGGGAGACTAGACATCTAACACCCCTCTACCACTATCAGATTAGAGCCATAAGGGAGACTAGACATCTACCACCACACTCCACTATCAGATTAGAGTCATAAGGGAGTCTAGACATCTACCACCCCACTACCACTATCAGATTAGAGCCATAAGGGAGTCTAGACATCTACCACCCCACTACCAATATCAGATTAGAGCCATAAGGGAGACATGATATCTACCACCCCACTACCACTATCAGATTAGAGCCATAAGGGAGACTAGACGTCTACCACCCCACTACGGCTATCAGATTAGACCCATAAGGGAGACTAGACATCTACCACCCCACTACCACCATCAGATTAGAGCCATAAGGGAGTCTAGACATCTACCACCCCACTACCAATATCAGATTAGAGCCATAAGGGAGTCTAGACATCTACCACCCCACTTCCACTAACAGATTAGAGCAAAAAGGGAGACTAGACATCTATCACCCCACTTCCACTATACGATTAGAGCCATAAGGGAGACTAGACATCTACAAGCCCATTATCAGATTAGAGCCATAAGGGAGTCTAGACATCCACCACCTCACTACCACCATCAGATTAGAGCCATAAGGGAGACAAGACATTTAACACCCTCTACCACTATCAGATTAGAGCCATAAGGGAGACTAGACATCTACCACCCCACTACCACTATTAGATTAGAGCCATAAGGGAGACAAGCCATCTACCACCCCACTACCACTATCAGATTAGAGCCATAAGGGAGTCTAGACATCTACCACCCCACTACCAATATCAGATTAGAGGCATAAGGGAGACGAGACATCTACCACCCCACTACCACTATCAGATTAGAGCCATAAGGGAGTCTAGACACCTACCACTATCAGATTAGAGCCATAAGGGAGACTAGAAATCAACCAGCCCAGTATAAGAATAGAGCCATAAGGGAGACAAGACATTTAACACCTCTCTACCACTATCAGATTTGAGCCAAAAGGGACTCTAGACATCTACCACCCCACTACCAATATCAGATTAGAGCCATAAGGGAGTCTAGACATCTACCACCCCACTTCCACTAACAGATTAGAGCAAAAAGGAGACTAGACATCTATCACCCCACTTCCACTATACGATTAGAGCCATAAGGGAGACTAGACATCTACAAGCCCATTATCAGATTAGAGCCATAAGGGAGTCTAGACATCCACCACCTCACTACCACCATCAGATTAGAGCCATAAGGGAGACAAGACATTTAACACCCTCTACCACTATCAGATTAGAGCCATAGGGGAGACTAGACATCTACCACCCCACTACCACTATTAGATTAGAGCCATAAGGGAGACAAGCCATCTACCACCCCACTACCACTATCAGATTTGAGCCATAAGGGACTCTAGACATCTACCACCCCAATACCAATATCAGATTAGAGCCATAAGGGAGACTAGACATCTACCACCCCACTACCACTATCAGAATAGAGCCATAAGGGAGACTAGACGTCTACCACCCTACTACGACAATCAGATTAGACCCATAAGGGGCACTAGACATCAACCACCCCAATACCACCATCAGATTAGAGCCATAAGGGAGACAAGACATTTAACACCCCTCTACCATGATCAGATTAGAGCCATAAGGGAGACTAGACATCTACCACCCCACTACCACTATCAGATTAGAGTCATAAGGGAGACTAGACATCTACCACCGCACTACCACTATCATTTCAGATCCATAAGGGATACTAGACATCTAACACCACAATACCACTCTCAGATTAGAGCCATAGGGGAGACAAGACATCTACCACCCCACTACCACTATCAGATTAGAGCCATAAGGGAGTCTAGACATCTACCACCCCACTACCAATATCAGATTAGAGGCATAAGGGAGACGAGACATCTACCACCCCACTACCACTATCAGATTAGAGCCATAAGGGAGTCTAGACACCTACCACTATCAGATTAGAGCCATAAGGGAGACTAGAAATCAACCAGCCCAGTATAAGAATAGAGCCATAAGGGAGACAAGACATTTAACACCCCTCTACCACTATCAGATTTGAGCCAAAAGGGACTCTAGACATCTACCACCCCAATACCAATATCAGATTAGAGCCATAAGGGAGACTAGACATCTACCACCCCACTACCACTATCAGATTAGAGCCATAAGGGAGACTAGACATCTACCACCCCACTACCACTATTAGATTAGAGCCATAAGGGAGACAAGCCATCTACCACCCCACTACCACTATCAGATTTGAGCCATAAGGGACTCTAGACATCTACCACCCCAATACCAATATCAGATTAGAGCCATAAGGGAGACTAGACATCTACCACCCCACTACCACTATCAGATTAGAGCCATAAGGGAGACTAGACATCTACCACTATCAGATTAGAGCCATAAGGGAGACTAGACATCAACCAGCCCAGTATCAGAATAGAGCCATAAGGGAGACAAGACATTTAACACCCCTCTACCACTATCAGATTAGAGCCATAAGGGAGACTAGACATCTACCACCCCACTACCACCATCAGATTAGAGCCATAAGGGAGACAAGACATTTAACACCCCTCTACCACTATCAGATTAGAGCCATAAGGGAGACTAGACATCTACCACCCCACTTCCACTATCAGATTAGAGCAAAAAGGGAGACTAGACATCTACAAGCCCAGTATAAGAATAGAGCCATAAGGGAGACGAGACATCTACCACCCCACTACCACTATCAGATTAGAGCCATAAGGGAGCCTAGACATCTACCACTATCAGATTAGAGCCATAAGGGAGACTAGACATCAACCAGCCCAGTATCAGAATAGAGCCATAAGGGAGACAAGACATTTAACACCCCTCTACCACTATCAGATTAGAGCCATAAGGGAGACTAGACATCTACCACCCCACTACCACCATCAGATTAGAGCCATAAGGGAGACAAGACATTTAACACCCCTCTACCACTATCAGATTAGAGCCATAAGGGAGACTAGACATCTACCACCACACTCCACTATCAGATTAGAGTCATAAGGGAGTCTAGACATCTACCACCCCACTACCACTATCAGATTAGAGCCATAAGGGAGTCTAGACATCTACCACCCCACTACCAATATCAGATTAGACCCATAAGGGAGACTAGACATCTACCACCCCACTACCACCATCAGATTAGAGCCATAAGGGAGACAAGACATTTAACACCCCTCTACCACTATCAGATTAGAGCCATAAGGGAGACTAGACATCTACCACCCCACTCCACTATCAGATTAGAGTCATAAGGGAGTCTAGACATCTACCACCCCACTACCACTATCAGATTAGAGCCATAAGGGAGTCTAGACATCTACCACCCCACTACCAATATCAGATTAGAGCCATAAGGGAGACATGATATCTACCACCCCACTACCACTATCAGATTAGAGCCATAAGGGAGACTAGACGTCTACCACCCCACTACGGCTATCAGATTAGACCCATAAGGGAGACTAGACATCTACCACCCCACTACCACCATCAGATTAGAGCCATAAGGGAGTCTAGACATCTACCACCCCACTACCAATATCAGATTAGAGCCATAAGGGAGTCTAGACATCTACCACCCCACTTCCACTAACAGATTAGAGCAAAAAGGGAGACTAGACATCTATCACCCCACTTCCACTATACGATTAGAGCCATAAGGGAGACTAGACATCTACAAGCCCAGTATAAGAATAGAACCATAAGGGAGACAAGACATTTAACACCCCTCTACCACTATCAGATTAGAGCCATAAGGGAGCCTAGACATCTACCACCCCACTTCCACTATCAGATTAGAGCAAAAAGGGAGACTAGACATCTACAAGCCCAGTATAAGAATAGAGCCATAAGGGAGACGAGACATCTACCACCCCACTACCACTATCAGATTAGAGCCATAAGGGAGCCTAGACATCTACCACTATCAGATTAGAGCCATAAGGGAGACTAGACATCAACCAGCCCAGTATCAGAATAGAGCCATAAGGGAGACAAGACATTTAACACCCCTCTACCACTATCAGATTAGAGCCATAAGGGAGACTAGACATCTACCACCCCACTACCACCATCAGATTAGAGCCATAAGGGAGACAAGACATTTAACACCCCTCTACCACTATCAGATTAGAGCCATAAGGGAGACTAGACATCTACCACCCCACTCCACTATCAGATTAGAGTCATAAGGGAGTCTAGACATCTACCACCCCACTACCACTATCAGATTAGAGCCATAAGGGAGTCTAGACATCTACCACCCCACTACCAATATCAGATTAGAGCCATAAGGGAGACAAGATATCTACCACCCCACTACCACTATCAGATTAGAGCCATAAGGGAGACTAGACGTCTACCACCCCACTACGGCTATCAGATTAGACCCATAAGGGAGACTAGACATCTACCACCCCACTACCACCATCAGATTAGAGCCATAAGGGAGTCTAGACATCTACCACCCCACTACCAATATCAGATTAGAGCCATAAGGGCGTCTAGACATCTACCACCCCACTTCCACTAACAGATTAGAGCAAAAAGGGAGACTAGACATCTATCACCCCACTTCCACTATACGATTAGAGCCATAAGGGAGACTAGACATCTACAAGCCCATTATCAGATTAGAGCCATAAGGGAGTCTAGACATCCACCACCTCACTACCACCATCAGATTAGAGCCATAAGGGAGACAAGACATTTAACACCCTCTACCACTATCAGGTTAGAGCCATAAGGGAGACTAGACATCTACCACCCCACTACCACTATTAGATTAGAGCCATAAGGGAGATAAGCCATCTACCACCCCACTACCACTATCAGATTTGAGCCATAAGGGACTCTAGACATCTACCACCCCAATACCAATATCAGATTAGAGCCATAAGGGAGACTAGACATCTACCACCCCACTACCACTATCAGAATAGAGCCATAAGGGAGACTACACGTCTACCACCCTACTACGACAATCAGATTAGACCCATAAGGGGCACTAGACATCAACCACCCCAATACCACCATCAGATTAGAGCCATAAGGGAGACAAGACATTTAACACCCCTCTACCACGATCAGATTAGAGCCATAAGGGAGTCTAGACATCTACCACCCCACTACCAATATCAGATTAGAGGCATAAGGGAGACGAGACATCTACCCACCCCACTACCACTATCAGATTAGAGCCATAAGGGAGTCTAGACATCTACCACCCCACTACCAATATCAGATTAGAGGCATAAGGGAGACGAGACATCTACCACCCCACTACCACTATCAGATTAGAGCCATAAGGGAGTCTAGACACCTACCACTATCAGATTAGAGCCATAAGGGAGACTAGACATCAACCAGCCCAGTATAAGAATAGAGCCATAAGGGAGACAAGACATTTAACAGCCCTCTACCACTATCAGATTTGAGCCAAAAGGGACTCTAGACATCTACCACCCCCAATACCAATATCAGATTAGAGCCATAAGGGAGACTAGACATCTACCACCCCACTACCACTATCAGAATTAGAGCCATAAGGGAGACTAGACGTCTACCACCCTACTACGACAATCAGATTAGACCCATAAGGGAGTCTAGACATCAACCACCCTACTACCACCATCAGATTAGAGCCATAAGGGAGTCTAGACATCTACCACCCCACTACCAATATCAGATTAGAGCCATAAGGGAGACAAGACATCTACCACCCCACTACCACTATCAGAATAGAGCCATAAGGGAGACTAGACGTCTACCACCCTACTACGACAATCAGATTAGACCCATAAGGGAGACTAGACATCAACCACCCTACTACCACCATCAGATTAGAGCCATAAGGGAGTCTAGACATCACCACCCCACTACCAATATCAGATTAGAGCCATAAGGGAGTCTAGACATCTATCACCCCACTTCCACTATACGATTAGAGCCATAAGGGAGACTAGACATCTACAAGCCCATTATCAGATTAGAGCCATAAGGGAGTCTAGACATCCACCACCCCACTACCACCATCAGATTAGAGCCATAAGGGAGACAAGACATTTAACACCCTCTACCACTATCAGATTAGAGCCATAAGGGAGACTAGACATCTACCACCCCACTACCACTATTAGATTAGGGCCATAAGGGAGACAAGCCATCTACCACCACACTACCACTATCAGATTAGAGCCATAAGGGAGTCTAGACATCTACCACCCCACTACCACCATCAGATTAGAGCCATAAGGGAGACAAACATTTAACACCCTCACCCTATCAGATTAGAGCCATAAGGAGACTAGACATCTACCACCCCACTACCACTATTAGATTAGAGCCATAAGGGAGACAAGCCATTCTACCACCCCACTACCACTATCAGATTTGAGCCTAAGGGACTCTAGACATCTACACCCCCAATACCAATATCAGATTAGAGCCATAAGGGAGACTAGGACATCTACCAACCCCACTACCACTATCAGAATAGAGCCATAAGGGAGACTAGACGTCTACCACCCTACTACGACAATCAGATTAGACCCATAAGGGAAACTAGACATCAACCACCCCACTACCACCATCAGATTAGAGCCATTAGGGAGACTAGACATCTACACCCCCACTACCACTATCAGATTATAGTCATAAGGGAGACTAGACATCTACCACCCCACACTACCACTATCAGATTAGAGCCATAATGGAGTCTAGACATCTACCACCCCACTACCAATATCAGATTAGAGCAATAAGGGAGACGAGACATCTACCACCCCCCACTACCCACTATCCGAATTAGAGAGCACATAAGTGAAGGTCTAGACACCTACCACTATTCATGATTAGAGCCATAGGGGAGACTAGACATCAACCAGCCCAGTATAAGAATAGAGCCATATGTGGGAGACAGACATTTAACACCCCCTCTACTACACTATCAGATTAGAGCCATAAGGGAGACTAGACATCTACCCCCCACTACCACTATTAGATTAGAGCCATAGTGGGAAGGACAAGCCATCCTACCCACCCCACTACCACTATCAGATTTTGAGCCATAAGGGACTCTAGACATCTACCACCCCACATACCATATCAGAATAGAAGCCATAAGGGAGACTAGACATCTACCACCCCACTACCACTATCAGATTAGAGCAAAAGGGAGACTAGACATCTACAA
>NW_022264577.1:0-26589 GCF_002021735.2 Oncorhynchus kisutch
TTCCTAGTGTCCCTTATGGCTCTAATCTGATAGTGTAGTGGGGGGGGGGCAGATTCTAGTGTCCCTTATGGCTCTAATATGATAATGCTAGAAGGTTGTGGATGTCTAGTGTCCCTTATGGCTCTAATATGATAATGGTAGTAGGGTGGTGGATGTCTAGGGTCCCTTATGGCTCTAATATGATAATGGTAGTAGGGTGGTGGATGTATAGTGTCCCTTATGGCTCTAATATGATAGTGGTACTAGGGTGGCAGATTCCTAGTGTCCCTTATGGCTCTAATCCATAGTGGTAGTGGGTTGTGATTCCAGTGTCCCTTATGGCTCTAATCTGATAGTGGTAGTGGGGTGGTAGATTCCTGTGGTCTCTTATGGCTCTTACCTGATCGTGTAGTTTTGTTGTGGATACCTAATGTCCATTATGGCTCTAATATGATAATGGTAGTGTTCGTGGATGTTAGTGTCCCTTATGGCTCTAATATGATAATGGTAGTAGGGTGGTGGATGTCTAGTGTCCCTTATGGCTCTAATATGAAATGGTAGTAGGGTGGTGGATGTCTAGGTCCCTTATGGCTCTAATATGATAATGGTAGAAGGGTGGTGGATGTATAGTCCCTTATGGCTCTAATATGATAATGGTAGTAGGGTGGCAGATTCCTAGTGTCCCTATGGCTCTAATCTCATAGTGGTAGTGGGGTGGTAGATTCCAAGTGTCCCTTATGGCTCTAATCTGATAGTGGTAGTGGGGGGTGGTGATTCTTCCTAGTGTCCCTTATGGCTCTAATCTGATAGTGGTATGGGGTGGCAGATTCCTAGTGTCCCTTATGGCTCTAATCTGATAGTGGTAGTGGGGTAGATTCCAGTGTCCCTTATTGGCTCTAATCTGATAGTGGTAGTGGGTATGGTAGATTCCTATGGTCCCTTATGGCTCTTACCTGATCGTGGTAGTTTTGTTGTGGATTCCTAATGTCCATTATGGCTCTAATATGATAATGGTAGTAGGGTGGTGGATTCTAGTGTCCTTATGGCTCTAATATGATATGGTAGTAGGGTGGTGGATCTAGTGTCCCTTATGGCTCTAATCTGATAGTGGTAGTGGGTGGTGGATTCCTAGTGTCCCTTATGGCTCTAATCTGATAAGTGGTAGGGGGTGGTAGATTCTAGTGTCCCTTATGGCTCTAATCGATAGTGGTAGTGGGGTGGTAGATTCCTAGTGTCCCTATGGCTCTAATCTTATAAGTGTAGTAGGGGGGTGGATTCCTATGTCCCTTATGGCTCTAATAATGATAATGGTAGGGGTGGTGGATTCTAGTGTCCCTTATGGCTCTAATATGATAGTGTAGTAGGGTGGCAGATTCTAGTGTCCCTTATGGCTCTAATATGATAGTGGTAGTGGGTTGGTAGATTCCTAGTGTCCCTTATGGCTCTAATCTGATAGTGGTAGTGGGGGGTGTAGATTCTAGTGGTCCCTTATGGCTCTTCTGATAGTGGTAGTTTTGTTGGTGGATTCCTAAGTGTCCATTATGGCTCTAATATGATAATGGTAGTAGGTTGGTGGATGTCTAGTGTCCCTTATGGCTCTAATATGATATGGTAGTAGGGTGGTGGATTCTAGTGTCCCTTATGCTCTATATGATAATGGTAGTAGGGTGGTGGATTCTAGTGTCCCTTATGGCTCTAATAGATAATGGTAGAGGGTGGTGATGTCTAGTGTCCCTTATGGCTCTAATTGATAATGGTAGTAGGGTGGCAGATTCCTAGTGTCCCTTATGGCTCTAATCTGATAGTGGTATGGGTGGTAGATTTCCAGTGTCCCTTATGGCTCTAATCTGATAGTGGTAGTGGGTGGTATATTTCCAGTGTCCCTTATGGCTCTAATATGATAGTGGTAGTGGGGGTGGCAGATTCCTAGTGTCCCTTATGGCTCTAATATGATAATGGTAGAAGGGTGGTGATTTCTAGTGTCCCTTATGGCTCTAATATGATAATGGTAGTAGTGGTGGATGTCTAGGTCCCTTATGGCTCTAATATGATAATGAAAGGGTGGGGATGTATAGTGTCCCTTATGGCTCTAATATGATAATGGTAGTAGGTGGTGGCAGATTCCTAGTGTCCCTTATGGCTCTAATCTGATAGTGGTAGTGGGTTGGTAGATTCCTAGTGTCCCTTATGGCTCTAATCTGATAGTGGTAGTGGGTGGTAGATTCCTGTGTCTCTTATGGCTCTTACCTGATAGTGGTAGTTTTGTTTGTGGATTCCTAGTGTCCCTTATGGCTCTAATATGATAATGGTAGTAGGTGGTGGATGTCTAGTGTCCCTTATGGCTCTAATATGATAATGGTAGTAGGGTGGTGGATTCCTAGTGTCCCTTATGGCTCTAATCTCATAGTGGTAGTGGGGTGTTAGATTCCAAGTGTCCCTTATGGCTCTAATCTGATAGTGGTAGTGGGGTGGCAGATTCCTAGTGTCCCTTATGGCTCTAATCTGATAGTGGTAGTAGGGGTGGTGGATTCTAGTGTCCCTTATGGCTCTAATATGATAGTGGTAGAGGGTGGTGGATGTCTAGTGTCCCTTATGGCTCTAATATGATATTGTAGTAGGGTGGCAGATTCCTAGTGTCCCTTATGGCTCTAATCTCATAGTGGTAGTGGGTTGGTAGATTCCAAGTGTCCCTTATGGCTCTAATATGATAGTGGTAGTGGGTGGTAGATTCCTATGTCTCTTATGGCTCTTACCTGATCGTGGTAGTTTGGTTGTGGATTCCTAATGTCCCTTATGGCTCTAATATGATATGGTAGTAGGTTGGTGGATGTTAAGTGTCCCTTATGGCTCTATATAATAATGGTAGTAGGGTGGTGGATGTCTAGTGTCCCTTATGGCTCTAATATGATAATGGTAGTAGGTGGTGGATGTCTAGGGTCCCTTATGGCTCTAATATGATAGTGGTAGAGGGTGGGTGGATGTATAGTGTCCCTTATGGCTCTAATATGAAATGGTAGTAGGGTGGAAGATTCCTAGTGTCCCTTATGGCTCTAATCTGATAGTGGTAGTGGGGGTGGTAGATTCCTAGTGTCCCTTATGGCTCTAATCTGATATGGTAGTTGGATGGTAGATTCCTATGGTCCCTTATGGCTCTTACCTTATCGTGGTAGTTTGGTTGTGGATTCCTAATGTCCCTTATGGCTCTAATATGATAATGGTAGTAGGGTGGATTTCTATGTCCCTTATGGCTCTAATATGATGATATGGTATAGGGTGGTGGATGTCTAGTGTCCCTTATGGCTCTAATCTCATAGTGGTAGTGGGGTGGTAGATTCCAAGTGTCCCTTATGGCTCTAATCTGATAGTGGTAGAGGGGGTGGAGATTCCTAGTGTCCCTTATGGCTCTAATCTGATAGTGGTAGTGGGGTGGTAGATTCCTAGTGTCCCTTATGGCTCTAATCTGATAGTGGTAGTGGGTGGTGGCAGATTCCGTGTCCCTTATGGCTCTAATATGATAATGGTAGAATGGTGGTGGATGTTCTAGTGTCCCTTATGGCTCTAATATGATAGTGTAGTAGGGTGGTGGATTCTAGGGTCCCTTATGGCTCTAATATGATAATGGTAGAAGGGTGTGGATTATAGTGTCCCTTATGGCTCTAATATGATAATGGTAGTAGGGTGTAGATTCCTAGTGTCCCTTATGGCTCTAATCTGATAGTGGTAGTGGGTGGTGGATTCCAAGTGTCCCTTATGGCTCTAATCTGATAGTGGTAGTGGGGTGGTAGATTCCTAGTGGTCCCTTATGGCTCTTACCTGATCGTGGTAGTTTTGGTTGTGGATTCCTAATGTCCCTTATGGCTCTAATATGATAATGGTAGTAGGGTGGTGGATGTCTAGTGTCCCTTATGGCTCTAATATGATAATGGTAGTAGGGTGGTGGATGTCTAGTGTCCCTTATGGCTCTAATCTGATAGTGGTAGTGGGGTGGTAGATTCCAAGTGTCCCTTATGGCTCTAATCTGATAGTGGTAGAGGGGGTGGCAGATTCCTAGTGTCCCTTATGGCTCTAATCTGATAGTGGTAGTGGGGTGGTAGATTCCTAGTGTCCCTTATGGCTCTAATCTGATAGTGGTAGTAGGGTGGTGGATGTCTAGGGTCCCTTATGGCTCTAATATGATAATGGTAGAAGGGTGGTGGATGTATAGTGTCCCTTACGGCTCTAATATGATAATTGTAGTAGGGTGGCAGATTCCTAGTGTCCCTTATGGCTCTAATCTCATAGTGGTAGTGGGTTGGTAGATTCCAAGTGTCCCTTATGGCTCTAATCTGATAGTGGTAGTGAGGTGGTAGATTCCTGTGGTCTCTTATGGCTCTTACCTGATCGTGGTAGTTTTGTTGTGGATACCTAATGTCCATTATGGCTCTAATATGATAATGGTAGTAGGTTGGTGGATGTTTAGTGTCCCTTATGGCTCTAATAATAATGGTAGTAGGGTGGTGGATGTCTAGTGTCCCTTATGGCTCTAATATGATAATGGTAGTATGGGGTGTGGATGTCTAGGGTCCCTTATGGCTCTAATATGATAATGGTAGAAGGGTGGTGGATGTATAGTGTCCCTTATGGCTCTAATATGATAATGGTAGTAGGGTGGAAGATTCCTAGTGTCCCTTATGGCTCTAATCTCATAGTGGTAGTGGGTGGTAGATTCCAAGTGTCCCTTATGGCTCTAATCTGATAGTGGTAGATGGGGGGCAGATTCCTAGTGTCCCTATGGCTCTAATCTGATAGTGGTAGTGGGGTGGTAGATTCCTAGTGTCCCTTATGGCTCTAATCTGATAGTGGTAGTGGGTGGTAGATTCCTATGTCCCTTATGGCTCTTACTGATCGTGGTAGTTTTGTTGTGGATTCCTATGTCCCTTATGGCTCTAACCTGATAGTGGTAGTTTTGTTGTGGATTCCTAGTGTCCCTTATGGCTCTAATATGATAATGGTAGTAGGGTGGTGGATGTCTAGTGTCCCTTATGGCTCTAATATGATAATGGTAGTAGGTGGTGGATGTCTAGTGTCCCTTATGGCTCTAATCTGATAGTGGTAGTGGGGTGTAGATTCCAAGTGTCCCTTATGGCTCTAATCTGATAGTGGTAGTGGGGGGTGGCAGATTCCTAGTGTCCCTTATGGCTCTAATCTGATAGTGGTAGTGGGGTGGTAGATTCCTATGGTCCCTTATGGCTCTTACCTGATCGTGGTAGTTTTGTTGTGGATTCCTAATGTCCATTATGGCTCTAATATGATAATGGTAGTAGGGTGGTGGATGTCTAGTGTCCCTTATGGCTCTAATCTGATAATGGTAGTAGGGTGGTGATGTCTAGTGTCCCTTATGGCTCTAATATGATAATGGTAGAGGGTGGTGGATGTATAGTGTCCCTTATGGCTCTAATATGATAATGGTAGTAGGGTGGCAGATTCCTAGTGTCCCTTATGGCTCTAATCTGATAGTGGTAGTGGGGTGGTAGATTCCTAGTGTCCCTTATGGCTCTAATCTGATAGTGCTAGTGGGGTGGTAGATTCCTATGGTCCCTTATGGCTCTAATCTGATAGTGGTAGTTTGTTGTGGATTCCTAATGTCCCTTATGGCTCTAATATGATAATGGTAGTAGGGTGGTGGATTTCTAGTGTCCCTTATGGCTCTAATATGATAATGGTAGTAGGGTGGTGGATGTCTAGTGTCCCTTATGGCTCTAATCTCATAGTGGTAGTGGGGTGGTAGATTCCAAGTGTCCCTTATGGCTCTAATCTGATAGTGGTAGAGGGGGGTGGCAGATTCCTAGTGTCCCTTATGGCTCTAATCTGATAGTGGTAGTGGGGTGGTAGATTCCAAGTGTCCCTTATGGCTCTAATCTGATAGTGGTAGTGGGGGGTGGCAGATTCCTAGTGTCCCTTATGGCTCTAATATGATAATGCTAGAAGGGTGGTGGATGTCTAGTGTCCCTTATGGCTCTAATATGATAATGGTAGTAGGGTGGTGGATGTCTAGGGTCCCTTATGGCTCTAATATGATAATGGTAGAAGGGTGGTGGATGTATAGTGTCCCTTATGGCTCTAATATGATAATGGTAGTAGGGTGGCAGATTCCTAGTGTCCCTTATGGCTCTAATCTCATAGTGGTAGTGGGTTGGTAGATTCCAAGTGTCCCTTATGGCTCTAATCTGATAGTGGTAGTGGGGTGGTAGATTCCTGTGGTCTCTTATGGCTCTTACCTGATCGTGGTAGTTTTGTTGTGGATACCTAATGTCCATTATGGCTCTAATATGATAATGGTAGTAGGTTCGTGGATGTTTAGTGTCCCTTATGGCTCTAATATGATAATGGTAGTAGGGTGGTGGATGTCTAGTGTCCCTTATGGCTCTAATATGATAATGGTAGTAGGGTGGTGGATGTCTAGTGTCCCTTATGGCTCTAATATGATAATGGTAGAAGGGTGGTGGATGTATAGTGTCCCTTATGGCTCTAATATGATAATGGTAGTAGGGTGGCAGATTCCTAGTGTCCCTTATGGCTCTAATCTGATAGTGGTAGTGGGGTGGTAGATTCCAGTGTCCCTTATGGCTCTAATCTGATAGTGGTAGTGGGGGGTGGCAGATTCCTAGTGTCCCTTATGGCTCTAATCTGATAGTGGTAGATGGGGGTGGCAGATTCCTAGTGTCCCTTATGGCTCTAATCTGATAGTGGTAGTGGGGTGGTAGATTCCTAGTGTCCCTTATGGCTCTAATCTGATAGTGGTAGTGGGATGTAGATTCCTATGGTCCCTTATGGCTCTTACCTTATCGTGGTAGTTTTGTTGTGGATTCCTAGTGTCCCTTATGGCTCTAATATGATAATGGTAGTAGGGTGTGGATGTCTAGTGTCCCTTATGGCTCTAATATGATAATGGTAGTAGGGTGGTGGATGTCTAGTGTCCCTTATGGCTCTAATCTGATAGTGGTAGTGGGGTGGTAGATTCCAAGTGTCCCTTATGGCTCTAATCTGATAGTGGTAGAGGGGGGTGGCAGATTCCTAGTGTCCCTTATGGCTCTAATCTGATAGTGGTAGTGGGGTGGTAGATTCCTATGTCCCTTATGGCTCTAATCTGATAGTGGTAGTGGGGGTGGCAGATTCCTAGTGTCCCTTATGGCTCTAATATGATAATGGTAGTAGGGTGGTGGATGTCTAGTGTCCCTTATGGCTCTAATATGATAATGGTAGTAGGGTGGTGGATGTCTAGTGTCCCTTATGGCTCTAATATGATAATGGTAGAAGGGTGGTGGATGTATAGTGTCCCTTATGGCTCTAATATGATAATGGTAGTAGGGTGGCAGATTCCTAGTGTCCCTTATGGCTCTAATCTAATAGTGGTAGTGGGTGGTAGATTCCAAGTGTCCCTTATGGCTCTAATCTGATAGTGGTAGAGGGGGGTGGAGATTCCTAGTGTCCCTTATGGCTCTAATCTGATAGTGGTAGTGGGGTGGTAGATTCCTAGTGTCCCTTATGGCTCTAATCTGATAGTGGTAGTGGGGTGGTAGATTCCTAGTGTCCCTTATGGCTCTAATATGATAATGGTAGAAGGGTTGTGGATTCTAGTGTCCCTTATGGCTCTAATATGATAATGGTAGTGGGGTGGTAGATTCCTAGTGTCCCTTATGGCTCTAATCTGATAGTGGTAGTAGGGTGGTGGATGTCTAGGGTCCCTTATGGCTCTAATATGATAATGGTAGTAGGGTGGTGGATGTCTAGTGTCCCTTATGGCTCTAATATGATAATGGTAGTAGGGTGGCAGATTCCTAGTGTCCCTTATGGCTCTAATCTGATAGTGGTAGTGGGTTGGTAGATTCCTAGTGTCCCTTATGGCTCTAATCTGATAGTGGTAGTGGGGTGGTAGATTCCTATGGTCCCTTATGGCTCTAATCTGATAGTGGTAGTTTTGTTGTGGATTCCTAATGTCCATTATGGCTCTAATATGATAATGGTAGTAGGGTGGTGGATGTTTAGTGTCCCTTATGGCTCTAATATGATAATGGTAGTAGGGGGTGGATGTCTAGTGTCCCTTATGGCTCTAATATGATAATGGTAGTAGGGTGGTGGATGTCTAGTGTCCCTTATGGCTCTAATATGATAATGGTAGAAGGGTGGTGGATGTCTAGTGTCCCTTATGGCTCTAATATGATAATGGTAGTAGGGTGGTAGATTCCTAGTGTCCCTTATGGCTCTAATATGATAGTGGTAGTAGGGTGGTGGATGTCTAGTGTCCCTTATGGCTCTAATCTGATAGTGGTAGTGGGGTGGTGGATGTCTAGTGTCCCTTATGGCTCTAATCTGATAGTGGTAGTGGGGTGGTAGATTCCTAGTGTCCCTTATGGCTCTAATCTGATAGTGGTAGTGGGGGTGGTAGATTCCTAGTGTCCCTTATGGCTCTAATCTGATAGTGGTAGTGGGGTGGTAGATTCCTATGTCCCTTATGGCTCTTACTGATCGTGGTAGTGGGTTGTGGATTCCTAGTGTCCCTTATGGCTCTAATATGATAATGGTAGTAGGGTGGTGGATGTCTAGTGTCCCTTATGGCTCAAATCTGATAATGGTAGTAGGGTGGTGGATGTCTAGGGTCCCTTATGGCTCTAATATGATAATGGTAGAAGGGTGGTGGATGTATAGTGTCCCTTATGGCTCTAATATGATAATGGTAGTAGGGTGGCAGATTCCTAGTGTCCCTTATGGCTCTAATCTGATAGTGGTAGTGGGGGGTGGTAGATTCCTAGTGTCCCTTATGGCTCTAATCTGATAGTGGTAGTGGGTGGTAGATTCCTATGTCCCTTATGGCTCTACCTGATCGTGGTAGTTTTGTTGTGGATTCCTAATGTCCATTATGGCTCTAATATGATAATGGTAGTAGGGTGGTGGATTTCTAGTGTCCCTTATGGCTCTAATATGATAATGGTAGTAGGGTGGTGGATGTCTAGTGTCCCTTATGGCTCTAATCTGATAGTGGTAGTGGGGGTGGTAGATTCCAAGTGTCCCTTATGGCTCTAATCTGATAGTGGTAGTGGGGTGGCAGATTCCTAGTGTCCCTTATGGCTCTAATCTGATAGTGGTAGTGGGGTGGTAGATTCCTAGTGTCCCTTATGGCTCTAATCTGATAGTGGTAGTGGGGGGTGGCAGATTCCTAGTGTCCCTTATGGCTCTAATATGATAATGGTAGAAGGGTGGTGGATGTCTAGTGTCCCTTATGGCTCTAATATGATAATGGTAGTAGGGTGGTGGATGTCTAGGGTCCCTTATGGCTCTAATATGATAATGGTAGAAGGGTGGTGGATGTATAGTGTCCCTTATGGCTCTAATATGATAATGGTAGTAGGGTGGCAGATTCCTAGTGTCCCTTATGGCTCTAATCTGATAGTGGTAGTGGGTTGGTAGATTCCAGTGTCCCTTATGGCTCTAATCTGATAGTGGTAGTGGGGTGGTAGATTCCTGTGGTCTCTTATGGCTCTTACCTGATCGTGGTAGTTTGTTGTGGATTCCTAATGTCCCTTATGGCTCTAATATGATAATGGTAGTAGGTTGGTGGATGTCCTAGTGTCCCTTATGGCTCTAATATGATAATGGTAGTAGGGTGGTGGATGTCTAGTGTCCCTTATGGCTCTAATATGATAATGGTAGTAGGGTGGTGGATGTCTAGGTCCCTTATGGCTCTAATATGATAATGGTAGAAGGGTGGTGATGTATAGTGTCCCTTATGGCTCTAATATGATAATGGTAGTAGGGTGGCAGATTCCTAGTGTCCCTTATGGCTCTAATCTGATAGTGGTAGTGGGTGGTAGATTCCAGTGTCCCTTATGGCTCTAATCTGATAGTGGTAGTGGGTGGTAGATTCCTAGTGTCCCTTATGGCTCTAATCTGATAGTGGTAGTGGGGGGTGGCAGATTCCTAGTGTCCCTTATGGCTCTAATCTGATAGTGGTAGTGGGTGGTAGATTCCTAGTGTCCCTTATGGCTCTAATCTGATAGTGGTAGTGGGGTGGTAGATTCCTATGGTCCCTTATGCTCTTACCTGATAGTGGTAGTTTTGTTGTGGATTCCTAGTGTCCCTTATGGCTCTAATATGATAATGGTAGTAGGTTGGTGGATGTTTAGTGTCCCTTATGGCTCTAATATGATAATGGTAGTAGGGTGGTGGATGTCTAGGGTCCCTTATGGCTCTAATATGATAATGGTAGAAGGGTGGTGGATGTATAGTGTCCCTTATGGCTCTAATATGATAATGGTAGTAGGGTGGCAGATTCCTAGTGTCCCTTATGGCTCTAATCTGATAGTGGTAGTGGGGTGGTAGATTCCAAGTGTCCCTTATGGCTCTAATCTGATAGTGGTAGTGGGGTGGCAGATTCCTAGTGTCCCTTATGGCTCTAATCTGATAGTGGTAGTAGGGTGGTGGATTCAGTGTCCCTTATGGCTCTAATATGATAGTGGTAGTAGGGTGGTGGATGTCTAGTGTCCCTTATGGCTCTAATATGATAATGGTAGTAGGGTGGAGATTCCTAGTGTCCCTTATGGCTCTAATCTGATAGTGGTAGTAGGGTGGTGGATGTCTAGTGTCCCTTATGGCTCTAATATGATAATGGTAGTAGGTGGTGGATGTATAGTGTCCCTTATGGCTCTAATATGATAATGGTAGTAGGGTGGTCGATTCCTAGTGTCCCTTATGGCTCTAATCTGATAGTGGTAGTGGGGTGAGATTCCAGTGTCCCTTATGGCTCTAATCTGATAGTGGTAGTGGGGTGGTAGATTCCTAGTGGTCCCTTATGGCTCTTACCTGATAGTGGTAGTTTGGTTGTGGATTCCTAATGTCCCTTATGGCTCTAATATGATAATGGTAGTAGGGTGGTGGATGTCTAGTGTCCCTTATGGCTCTAATATGATAATGGTAGTAGGGTGGTGGATGTCTAGTGTCCCTTATGGCTCTAATCTGATAGTGGTAGAGGGGGGTGGCAGATTCCTAGTGTCCCTTATGGCTCTAATCTGATAGTGGTAGTGGGGTGGTAGATTCCAGTGTCCCTTATGGCTCTAATCTGATAGTGGTAGTGGGGTGGCAGATTCCTAGTGTCCCTTATGGCTCTAATATGATAATGGTAGTAGGTTGTGGATGTCTAGTGTCCCTTATGGCTCTAATATGATAATGGTAGTAGGGTGGTGGATGTCTAGGTCCCTTATGGCTCTAATATGATAATGGTAGAGGGTGGTGGATGTCTAGTGTCCCTTATGGCTCTAATATGATAATGGTAGTGGGGTGGTAGATTCCTAGTGTCCCTTATGGCTCTAATCTCATAGTGGTAGTGGGGTGGTAGATTCCTAGTGTCCCTTATGGCTCTAATCTGATAGTGGTAGAGGGGGTTGCAGATTCCTAGTGTCCCTTATGGCTCTAATCTGATAGTGGTAGTGGGTGGTAGATTCCAGTGTCCCTTATGGCTCTAATCTGATAGTGGTAGTGGGGGGTGGCAGATTCCTAGTGTCCCTTATGGCTCTAATATGATAATGGTAGTAGGGTGGTGGATGTCTAGTGTCCCTTATGGCTCTAATATGATAATGGTAGTGGGGTGGTAGATTCCTAGTGTCCCTTATGGCTCTAATCTGATAGTGGTAGTAGGGTGGTGGATGTCTAGGGTCCCTTATGGCTCTAATATGATAATGGTAGAAGGGTGGTGGATGTAAAGTGTCCCTTATGGCTCTAATATGATAATTGTAGTAGGGTGGCAGATTCCTAGTGTCCCTTATGGCTCTAATCTCATAGTGGTAGTGGGTTGGTAGATTCCAAGTGTCCCTTATGGCTCTAATCTGATAGTGGTAGTGGGGTGGTAGATTCCTGTGGTCTCTTATGGCTCTTACCTGATCGTGGTAGTTTTGTTGTGGATACCTAATGTCCATTATGGCTCTAATATGATAATGGTAGTAGGTTGGTGGATGTTTAGTGTCCCTTATGGCTCTAATATATAATGGTAGTAGGGTGGTGGATGTCTAGTGTCCCTTATGGCTCTAATATGATAATGGTAGTAGGGTGGTGGATGTCTAGGGTCCCTTATGGCTCTAATATGATAATGGTAGAAGGGTGGTGGATGTATAGTGTCCCTTATGGCTCTAATATGATAATGGTAGTAGGGTGGAGATTCCTAGTGTCCCTTATGGCTCTAATCTGATAGTGGTAGTGGGGTGGTAGATTCCAAGTGTCCCTTATGGCTCTAATCTGATAGTGGTAGTAGGGGGTGGCAGATTCCTAGTGTCCCTTATGGCTCTAATCTGATAGTGGTAGTGGGGTGGTAGATTCCTAGTGTCCCTTATGGCTCTAATCTGATAGTGGTAGTGGGTGGTAGATTCCTATGGTCCCTTATGGCTCTTACCTGATCGTGGTAGTTTTGTTGTGGATTCCTAATGTCCATTATGGCTCTAATATGATAATGGTAGTAGGGTGGTGGATGTCTAGTGTCCCTTATGGCTCTAATATGATAATGGTAGTAGGGTGGTGGATGTCTAGTGTCCCTTATGGCTCTAATCTGATAGTGGTAGTGGGGTGGTAGATTCCAAGTGTCCCTTATGGCTCTAATCTGATAGTGGTAGAGGGGGGTGGCAGATTCCTAGTGTCCCTTATGGCTCTAATCTGATAGTGGTAGTGGGGTGGTAGATTCCTAGTGTCCCTTATGGCTCTAATCTGATAGTGGTAGTGGGGTGGTAGATTCCTAGTGTCCCTTATGGCTCTAATCTGATAGTGGTAGTTTTGTTGTGGATTCCTAATGTCCATTATGGCTCTAATATGATAATGGTAGTAGGGTGGTGGATGTTTAGTGTCCCTTATGGCTCTAATCTGATAATGGTAGTAGGGTGGTGGATGTCTAGGTCCCTTATGGCTCTAATATGATAATGGTAGAAGGGTGGTGGATGTCTAGTGTCCCTTATGGCTCTAATATGATAATGGTAGTAGGGTGGCAGATTCCTAGTGTCCCTTATGGCTCTAATCTGATAGTGGTAGTGGGGTGGTAGATTCCAAGTGTCCCTTATGGCTCTAATCTGATAGTGGTAGTGGGGGGTGGCAGATTCCTAGTGTCCCTTATGGCTCTAATATGATAATGGTAGTAGGGTGGTGGATGTCTAGTGTCCCTTATGGCTCTAATATGATAATGGTAGTAGGGTGGTGGATGTCTAGGGTCCCTTATGGCTCTAATATGATAATGGTAGAAGGGTGGTGGATGTATAGTGTCCCTTATGGCTCTAATATGATAATGGTAGTAGGGTGGCAGATTCCTAGTGTCCCTTATGGCTCTAATCTCATAGTGGTAGTGGGTTGGTAGATTCCTAGTGTCCCTTATGGCTCTAATCTGATAGTGGTAGTGGGGTGGTGGATTCCTATGTCCCTTATGGCTCTAATCTGATAGTGGTAGAGGGGGTGGCAGATTCCTAGTGTCCCTTATGGCTCTAATCTGATAGTGGTAGTGGGGGGGTAGATTCCTAGTGTCCCTTATGGCTCTAATCTGATAGTGGTAGTGGGGTGGTAGATTCCTAGTGTCCCTTATGGCTCTAATCTGATAGTGGTAGTCGGGTGGTGGATGTTCAGTGTCCCTTATGGCTCTAATATGATAATGGTAGTAGGGTGGTGGATGTTTAGTGTCCCTTATGGCTCTAATATGATAATGGTAGTAGGGTGTGGATGTCTAGTGTCCCTTATGGCTCTAATATGATAATGGTAGTAGGGTGGTGGATGTCTAGTGTCCCTTATGGCTCTAATATGATAATGGTAGTAGGGTGGTGGATGTCTAGTGTCCCTTATGGCTCTAATCTGATAGTGGTAGTGGGGGGTGGAGATTCCTAGTGTCCCTTATGGCTCTAATATGATAATGGTAGTAGGGTGGTGGATGTCTAGTGTCCCTTATGGCTCTAATATGATAATGGTAGAGGGTGGTGGATGTCTAGTGTCCCTTATGGCTCTAATCTGATAGTGGTAGTGGGGGTGGAGATTCCTAGTGTCCCTTATGGCTCTAATCTGATAGTGGTAGTGGGGTGGCAGATTCCTAGTGTCCCTTATGGCTCTAATCTGATAGTGGTAGTGGGGTGGTAGATTCCTAGTGTCCCTTATGGCTCTAATCTGATAGTGGTAGTGGGTGGTAGATTCCTATGTCCCTTATGGCTCTAACTGATAGTGGTAGTTTTGTTGTGGATTCCTAGTGTCCCTTATGGCTCTAATATGATAATGGTAGTAGGGTGGTGGATGTCTAGTGTCCCTTATGGCTCTAATATGATAATGGTAGTAGGGTGGTGGATGTCTAGTGTCCCTTATGGCTCTAATCTGATAGTGGTAGTGGGGTGGTAGATTCCAAGTGTCCCTTATGGCTCTAATCTGATAGTGGTATAGGGGGGTGGCAGATTCCTAGTGTCCCTCTAATCTGATAGTGGTAGTGGGATTCCTAGTGTCCCTCTAATCTGATAGTGGTAGTGGGGTGGTAGATTCCAAGTGTCCCTTATGGCTCTAATCTGATAGTGGTAGTGGGGGGTGGCAGATTCATAGTGTCCCTTATGGCTCTAATATGATAATGGTAGAAGGGTGGTGGATGTCTAGTGTCCCTTATGGCTCTAATATGATAATGGTAGTAGGGTGGTGGATGTCTAGGGTCCCTTATGGCTCTAATATGATAATGGTAGAAGGGTGGTGGATGTCTAGTGTCCCTTATGGCTCTAATATGATAATGGTAGTAGGGTGGCAGATTCCTAGTGTCCCTTATGGCTCTAATCTGATAGTGGTAGTGGGTTGGTAGATTCCAAGTGTCCCTTATGGCTCTAATCTGATAGTGGTAGTGGGGTGGTAGATTCCTGTGGTCTCTTATGGCTCTTACCTGATCGTGGTAGTTTTGTTGTGGATACCTAATGTCCATTATGGCTCTAATATGATAATGGTAGTAGGTTCGTGGATGTTTAGTGTCCCTTATGGCTCTAATATGATAATGGTAGTAGGGTGGTGGATGTCTAGTGTCCCTTATGGCTCTAATATGATAATGGTAGTAGGGTGGTGGATGTCTAGGGTCCCTTATGGCTCTAATATGATAATGGTAGAAGGGTGGTGGATGTCTAGTGTCCCTTATGGCTCTAATATGATAATGGTAGTAGGGTGGCAGATTCCTAGTGTCCCTTATGGCTCTAATCTCATAGTGGTAGTGGGGTGGTAGATTCCAAGTGTCCCTTATGGCTCTAATCTGATAGTGGTAGTGGGGGTGGCAGATTCCTAGTGTCCCTTATGGCTCTAATCTGATAGTGGTAGATGGGGTGGCAGATTCCTAGTGTCCCTTATGGCTCTAATCTGATAGTGGTAGTGGGGTGGTAGATTCCTAGTGTCCCTTATGGCTCTAATCTGATAGTGGTAGTGGGATGGTAGATTCCTATGGTCCCTTATGGCTCTTACCTGATCGTGGTAGTTTTGTTGTGGATTCCTAATGTCCATTATGGCTCTAATATGATAATGGTAGTAGGGTGGTGGATGTCTAGTGTCCCTTATGGCTCTAATATGATAATGGTAGTAGGGTGGTGGATGTCTAGTGTCCCTTATGGCTCTAATCTCATAGTGGTAGTGGGGTGGTAGATTCCAGTGTCCCTTATGGCTCTAATCTGATAGTGGTAGAGGGGGTGGCAGATTCCTAGTGTCCCTTATGGCTCTAATCTGATAGTGGTAGTGGGGTGGTAGATTCCAAGTGTCCCTTATGGCTCTAATCTGATAGTGGTAGTGGGGTGGCAGATTCCTAGTGTCCCTTATGGCTCTAATATGATAATGCTAGAAGGGTGGTGGATGTCTAGTGTCCCTTATGGCTCTAATATGATAATGGTAGTAGGGTGGTGGATGTCTAGGGTCCCTTATGGCTCTAATATGATAATGGTAGAAGGGTGGTGGATGTATAGTGTCCCTTACGGCTCTAATATGATAATGGTACTAGGGTGGCAGATTCCTAGTGTCCCTTATGGCTCTAATCTCATAGTGGTAGTGGGTTGGTAGATTCCAAGTGTCCCTTATGGCTCTAATCTGATAGTGGTAGTGGGGTGGTAGATTCCTGTGGTCCCTTATGGCTCTTACCTGATCGTGGTAGTTTTGTTGTGGATACCTAATGTCCATTATGGCTCTAATATGATAATGGTAGTAGGTTCGTGGATGTTTAGTGTCCCTTATGGCTCTAATATGATAATGGTAGTAGGGTGGTGGATGTCTAGTGTCCCTTATGGCTCTAATATGATAATGGTAGTAGGGTGGTGGATGTCTAGGTCCCTTATGGCTCTAATATGATAATGGTAGAAGGGTGGTGGATGTATAGTGTCCCTTATGGCTCTAATATGATAATGGTAGTAGGGTGGCATTCCTAGTGTCCCTTATGGCTCTAATCTCATAGTGGTAGTGGGGTGGTAGATTCCAAGTGTCCCTTATGGCTCTAATCTGATAGTGGTAGTGGGGGTGGCAGATTCCTAGTGTCCCTTATGGCTCTAATCTGATAGTGGTAGATGGGGGTGGCAGATTCCTAGTGTCCCTTATGGCTCTAATCTGATAGTGGTAGTGGGGTGGTAGATTCCTAGTGTCCCTTATGGCTCTAATCTGATAGTGGTAGTGGGGTGGTAGATTCCTATGGTCCCTTATGGCTCTTACCTGATCGTGGTAGTTTTGTTGTGGATTCCTAGTGTCCATTATGGCTCTAATATGATAATGGTAGTAGGGTGGTGGATGTCTAGTGTCCCTTATGGCTCTAATATGATAATGGTAGTAGGGTGGTGGATGTCTAGTGTCCCTTATGGCTCTAATCTGATAGTGGTAGTGGGGTGGTAGATTCCAAGTGTCCCTTATGGCTCTAATCTGATAGTGGTAGTGGGGTGGTAGATTCCTAGTGTCCCTTATGGCTCTAATCTGATAGTGGTAGTAGGGTGGTGGATGTCTAGGGTCCCTTATGGCTCTAATATGATAATGGTAGAAGGGTGGTGGATGTATAGTGTCCCTTATGGCTCTAATATGATAATGGTAGTAGGGTGGCAGATTCCTAGTGTCCCTTATGGCTCTAATCTCATAGTGGTAGTGGGTTGGTAGATTCCAAGTGTCCCTTATGGCTCTAATCTGATAGTGGTAGTGGGGTGGTAGATTCCTGTGGTCTCTTATGGCTCTTACCTGATCGTGGTAGTTTTGTTGTGGATACCTAATGTCCATTATGGCTCTAATATGATAATGGTAGTAGGTTGGTGGATGTTAGTGTCCCTTATGGCTCTAATATAATAATGGTAGTAGGGTGGTGGATGTCTAGTGTCCCTTATGGCTCTAATATGATAATTGTAGTAGGGTGGAAGATTCCTAGTGTCCCTTATGGCTCTAATCTCATAGTGGTAGTGGGTTGGTAGATTCCAAGTGTCCCTTATGGCTCTAATCTGATAGTGGTAGTGGGGTGGTAGATTCCTGTGGTCTCTTATGGCTCTTACCTTATCGTGGTAGTTTTGTTGTGGATTCCTAATGTCCATTATGGCTCTAATATGATAATGGTAGTAGGGTGGTGGATGTCTAGTGTCCCTTATGGCTCTAATATGATAATGGTAGTAGGGTGGTGGATGTCTAGTGTCCCTTATGGCTCTAATCTCATAGTGGTAGTGGGGTGGTAGATTCCAAGTGTCCCTTATGGCTCTAATCTGATAGTGGTATAGGGGGGTGGCAGATTCCTAGTGTCCCTTATGGCTCTAATCTGATAGTGGTAGTGGGGTGGTAGATTCCAAGTGTCCCTTATGGCTCTAATCTGATAGTGGTAGTGGGGGGGTGGCAGATTCCTAGTGTCCCTTATGGCTCTAATATGATAATGGTAGAAGGGTGGTGGATGTCTAGTGTCCCTTATGGCTCTAATATGATAATGGTAGTAGGGTGGTGGATGTCTAGTGTCCCTTATGGCTCTAATATGATAATGGTAGTAGGGTGGTGGATGTCTAGTGTCCCTTATGGCTCTAATCTGATAGTGGTAGTGGGGGGTGGCAGATTCCTAGTGTCCCTTATGGCTCTAATATGATAATGCTAGAAGGGTGGTGGATGTCTAGTGTCCCTTATGGCTCTAATCTGATAGTGGTAGTGGGGTGGTAGATTCCTGTGGTCTCTTATGGCTCTTACCTGATCGTGGTAGTTTTGTTGTGGATACCTAATGTCCATTATGGCTCTAATATGATAATGGTAGTAGGTTGGTGGATGTTTAGTGTCCCTTATGGCTCTAATATAATAATGGTAGTAGGGTGGTGGATGTCTAGTGTCCCTTATGGCTCTAATATGATAATGGTAGTAGGGTGGTGGATGTCTAGGGTCCCTTATGGCTCTAATATGATAATGGTAGAAGGGTGGTGGATGTATAGTGTCCCTTATGGCTCTAATATGATAATGGTAGTAGGGTGGCAGATTCCTAGTGTCCCTTATGGCTCTAATCTGATAGTGGTAGTAGGGTGGTGGATGTCTAGGGTCCCTTATGGCTCTAATATGATAATGGTAGTGGGTGGTGGATGTATAGTGTCCCTTATGGCTCTAATATGATAGTGGTAGTAGGGTGGCAGATTCCTAGTGTCCCTTATGGCTCTAATCTGATAGTGGTAGTGGGTTGGTAGATTCCTAGTGTCCCTTATGGCTCTAATCTGATAGTGGTAGTGGGGTGGTAGATTCCTATGGTCCCTTATGGCTCTTACCTGATCGTGGTAGTTTTGTTGTGGATTCCTAATGTCCATTATGGCTCTAATATGATAATGGTAGTAGGGTGGTGGATGTCTAGTGTCCCTTATGGCTCTAATATGATAATGGTAGTAGGGTGGTGGATGTCTAGTGTCCCTTATGGCTCTAATATGATAGTGGTAGTGGGGTGGTAGATTCCTAGTGTCCCTTATGGCTCTAATCTGATAGTGGTAGTGGGTTGGTAGATTCCTAGTGTCCCTTATGGCTCTAATCTGATAGTGGTAGTGGGGTGGTAGATTCCTAGGGTCCCTTATGGCTCTTACCTGATCGTGGTAGTGGGGTTGTGGATTCCTAATGTCCCTTATGGCTCTAATATGATAATGGTAGTAGGGTGGTGGATGTCTAGTGTCCCTTATGGCTCTAATATGATAATGGTAGTAGGGTGGTGGATGTCTAGTGTCCCTTATGGCTCTAATATGATAGTGGTAGTGGGGTGGTAGATTCCTAGTGTCCCTTATGGCTCTAATCTGATAGTGGTAGGGGGGTGGCAGATTCCTAGTGTCCCTTATGGCTCTAATCTGATAGTGGTAGTGGGGTGGTAGATTCCAGTGTCCCTTATGGCTCTAATCTGATAGTGGTAGTGGGGGGTGGCAGATTCCTAGTGTCCCTTATGGCTCTAATATGATAATGGTAGAAGGGTGGTGGATGTCTAGTGTCCCTTATGGCTCTAATATGATAATGGTAGTAGGGTGGTGGATGTCTAGTGTCCCTTATGGCTCTAATATGATAATGGTAGTAGGGTGGTGGATGTCTAGTGTCCCTTATGGCTCTAATCTGATAGTGGTAGTGGGGGGTGGCAGATTCCTAGTGTCCCTTATGGCTCTAATATGATAATGGTAGAAGGGTGGTGGATGTCTAGTGTCCCTTATGGCTCTAATCTGATAGTGGTAGTGGGGTGGTAGATTCCTGTGTCCCTTATGGCTCTAATCTGATAGTGGTAGTAGGGTTGTGGATTCCTAATGTCCCTTATGGCTCTAATATGATAATGGTAGTAGGTTGGTGGATGTTTAGTGTCCCTTATGGCTCTAATATGATAATGGTAGTAGGGTGGTGGATGTCTAGTGTCCCTTATGGCTCTAATATGATAATGGTAGTAGGGTGGTGGATGTCTAGTGTCCCTTATGGCTCTAATATGATAATGGTAGAGGGGTGGTGGATGTCTAGTGTCCCTTATGGCTCTAATCTGATAGGGTAGTAGGGTGGTAGATTCCTAGTGTCCCTTATGGCTCTAATCTGATAGTGGTAGTAGGGTGGTGGATTCTAGTCCCTTATGGCTCTAATATGATAATGGTAGGGGTGGTGGATGTATCCAGTGTCCCTTATGGCTCTAATATGATAATGGTAAGTGGTGGCAGATTCCTAGTGTCCCTTATGGCTCTAATCTGATAGTGGTAGTGGGTTGTAGATTCCTAGTGTCCCTTATGGCTCTAATCTGATAGTGGTAGTGGGGTGGTAGATTCCTGTGGTCCCTTATGGCTCTTACCTGATCGTGGTAGTTTTGTGTGTGGATCCTAATGTCCCTTATGGCTCTAATATGATAATGGTAGTAGGTTGGTGGATGTTTAGTGTCCCTTATGGCTCTAATATAATAATGGTAGTAGGGTGGTGGATGTCTAGTGTCCCTTATGGCTCTAATATGATAATGGTAGTAGGGTGGAAGATTCCTAGTGTCCCTTATGGCTCTAATCTGATAGTGGTAGTGGGTTGGTAGATTCCAAGTGTCCCTTATGGCTCTAATCTGATAGTGGTAGTGGGGTGGTAGATTCCTGTGGTCTCTTATGGCTCTTACCTATCGTGGTAGTTGTGTTGGTGGATTCCTAATGTCCATTATGGCTCTAATATGATAATGGTAGTAGGGTGGTGGATGTCTAGTGTCCCTTATGGCTCTAATATGATAATGGTAGTAGGGTGGTGGATGTCTAGTGTCCCTTATGGCTCTAATCTGATAGTGGTAGTGGGGTGGTAGATTCCAAGTGTCCCTTATGGCTCTAATCTGATAGTGGTATAGGGGGGTGGCAGATTCCTAGTGTCCCTTATGGCTCTAATCTGATAGTGGTAGTGGGGTGGTAGATTCCAAGTGTCCCTTATGGCTCTAATCTGATAGTGGTAGTGGGGGGTGGCAGATTCCTAGTGTCCCTTATGGCTCTAATATGATAATGGTAGAAGGGTGGTGGATGTCTAGTGTCCCTTATGGCTCTAATATGATAATGGTAGTAGGGTGGTGGATGTCTAGTGTCCCTTATGGCTCTAATATGATAATGGTAGTAGGTGTGGATGTCTAGTGTCCCTTATGGCTCTAATCTGATAGTGGTAGTGGGGGGTGCAGATTCCTAGTGTCCCTTATGGCTCTAATATGATATGGTAGTAGGGTGGTGGATGTCTAGTGTCCCTTATGGCTCTAATCTGATAGTGGTAGTGGGGTGGTAGATTCCTGTGGTCTCTTATGGCTCTTACCTGATCGTGGTAGTTTTGTTGTGGATTCCTATGTCCATTATGGCTCTAATATGATAATGGTAGTAGGTTGGTGGATGTTTAGTGTCCCTTATGGCTCTAATATAATAATGGTAGTAGGGTGGTGGATGTCTAGTGTCCCTTATGGCTCTAATATGATAATGGTAGTAGGGTGGTGGATGTCTAGGTCCCTTATGGCTCTAATATGATAATGGTAGTAGGGTGGTGGATGTTAGTGTCCCTTATGGCTCTAATATGATAATGGTAGTAGGGTGGCAGATTCCTAGTGTCCCTTATGGCTCTAATCTGATAGTGGTAGTAGGGTGGTGGATGTCTAGGGTCCCTTATGGCTCTAATATGATAATGGTAGAAGGGTGGTGGATGTCTAGTGTCCCTTATGGCTCTAATATGATATGGTAGTAGGGTGGCAGATTCCTAGTGTCCCTTATGGCTCTAATCTGATAGTGGTAGTGGGTTTGTAGATTCCTAGTGTCCCTTATGGCTCTAATCTGATAGTGGTAGTGGGTGGTAGATTCCTAGTGGTCCCTTATGGCTCTAACCTGATAATGGTAGTTTTGTTGTGGATTCCTAATGTCCTTATGGCTCTAATATGATAATGGTAGTAGGGTTGGTGGATGTCTAGTGTCCCTTATGGCTCTAATATGATAATGGTAGTAGGGTGGTGGATGTCTAGTGTCCCTTATGGCTCTAATATGATAATTGTAGTAGGGTGGCAGATTCCTAGTGTCCCTTATGGCTCTAATCTCATAGTGGTAGTGGGTTGGTAGATTCCAAGTGTCCCTTATGGCTCTAATCTGATAGTGGTAGTGGGGTGGTAGATTCCTGTGGTCCCTTATGGCTCTAACCTGATAGTGGTAGTTTTGTGTGGATTCCTATGTCCCTTATGGCTCTAATATGATAATGGTAGTAGGGGTGGTGGATGTCTAGTGTCCCTTATGGCTCTAATATGATAATGGTAGTAGGGTGGTGGATGTCTAGTGTCCCTTATGGCTCTAATCTGATAGTGGTAGTGGGGTGGTAGATTCCAAGTGTCCCTTATGGCTCTAATCTGATAGTGGTAGTGGGGGGTGGCAGATTCCTAGTGTCCCTTATGGCTCTAATCTGATAGTGGTAGTGGGGTGGTAGATTCCTAGTGTCCCTTATGGCTCTAATCTGATAGTGGTAGTGGGGGGTGGCAGATTCCTAGTGTCCCTTATGGCTCTAATATGATAATGGTAGTAGGGTGGTGGATGTCTAGTGTCCCTTATGGCTCTAATATGATAATGGTAGTAGGGTGGTGGATGTCTAGTGTCCCTTATGGCTCTAATATGATAATGGTAGTAGGGTGGTGGATGTCTAGTGTCCCTTATGGCTCTAATCTGATAGTGGTAGTGTGGTGTGGATTCCTAATGTCCATTATGGCTCTAATATGATAATGGTAGTAGGTTCGTGGATGTTTAGTGTCCCTTATGGCTCTAATATAATAATGGTAGTGGGGGGTGGCAGATTCCTAGTGTCCCTTATGGCTCTAATATGATAATGCTAGAAGGGTGGTGGATGTCTAGTGTCCCTTATGGCTCTAATCTGATAGTGGTAGTGGGGTGGTAGATTCCTGTGGTCTCTTATGGCTCTTACCTGATCGTGGTAGTTTTGTTGTGGATACCTAATGTCCATTATGGCTCTAATATGATAATGGTAGTAGGTTTCGTGGATGTTTAGTGTCCCTTATGGCTCTAATATAATAATGGTAGTAGGGTGGTGGATGTCTAGTGTCCCTTATGGCTCTAATATGATAATGGTAGTAGGGTGGTGGATTCTAGGGTCCCTTATGGCTCTAATATGATAATGGTAGAAGGGTGGTGGATGTATAGTGTCCCTTATGGCTCTAATATGATAATGGTAGTAGGTGGGAGATTCCTAGTGTCCCTTATGGCTCTAATCTGATATGGTATGGGTGGTGATTCCAAGTGTCCCTTATGGCTCTAATCTGATAGTGGTAGTGGGGTGGCAGATTCCTAGTGTCCCTTATGGCTCTAATCTGATAGTGGTAGATGGGGGTGGCAGATTCCTAGTGTCCCTTATGGCTCTAATCTGATAGTGGTAGTGGGTGGTAGATTCCTAGTGTCCCTTATGGCTCTAATCTGATAGTGGTAGTGGGATGGTGGATTCCTATGTGTCCCTTATGGCTCTAACCTGATCGTGGTAGTTTTGGTTGGGATTCCTATGTCATTATGGCTCTAATCTGATAATGGTAGTGGGGTGTGATGTCTAGTGTCCCTTATGGCTCTAATATGATAGTGGTAGTAGGGTGGAAGATTCTAGTGTCCCTTATGGCTCTAATCTGATAGTGGTAGTGGGGTGTTGATGTCTAGGGTCCCTTATGGCTCTAATATGATACTGGTAGTAGGTGGTGGATGTCTAGTGTCCCTTATGGCTCTAATATATAATTGTAGTGGGGTGGCAGATTCCTAGTGTCCCTTTATGGCTCTAATCCATAGTGGTAGTGGGTTGTAGATTCCTAGTGTCCCTTATGGCTCTAATCTGATAGTGGTAGTGGGGTGTAGATTCCTAGTGTCCTTATGGCTCTAATCTGATAATGGTAGTTGTTGTGGATACCTAATGTCCTTATGGCTCTAATATGATAATGGTAGTAGGTTGGTGGTGTTTTATGTTCCCTTATGGCTCTAATATATAATGTAGTAGGGTGGTGGATGTCTATGTCCCTTATGGCTCTAATATGATAATGGTAGTAGGGTGGAAGAGTCCTAGTGTCCCTTATGGCTCTAATCATAGTGGTAGTGGGTTGGTAGATTCCAAGTGTCCCCTTATGGCTCTAATCTGATAGTGGTAGTGGGGTGGTAGATTCCTAGTGTCCCTTATGGCTCTTATCTATCGTGGTAGTTTTTGTGATTCCTAATGTCCTTATGGCTCTAATATGATAATGGTAGTAGGGTGGTGGATTTCTAGTGTCCCTTATGGCTCTAATATGATAATGGTAGTAGGTGGTGGATGTCTAGTGTCCCTTATGGCTCTAATCTGATAGTGGTAGTGGGTGGTAGATTCCAAGTGTCCCTTATGGCTCTAATCTGATAGTGGTATAGGGGGGTGGCAGATTCCTAGTGTCCCTTATGGCTCTAATCTGATAGTGGTAGTGGGGTGGTAGATTCCAAGTGTCCCTTATGGCTCTAATCTGATAGTGGTAGTGGGGGGTGGCAGATTCCTAGTGTCCCTTATGGCTCTAATATGATAGTGGTAGAAGGGTGGGATGTCTAGTGTCCCTTATGGCTCTATATGATAATGGTAGTAGGGTGGTGGATGTCTAGTGTCCCTTATGGCTCTAATATGATAATGGTAGTAGGGTGGTGGATGTCTAGTGTCCCTTATGGCTCTAATCTGATAGTGGTAGTGGGGGTGGTAGATTCCTAGTGTCCCTTATGGCTCTAATCTGATAGTGGTAGTGGGGTGGTAGATTCCTGTGGTCCCTTATGGCTCTTACTGATCGTGGTAGTTTTGTTGTGATTCCTAGTGTCCATTATGGCTCTAATATGATAGGTAGTAGGTTGTGGATGTTTAGTGTCCCTTATGGCTCTAATATAATAATGGTAGTAGGGTGGTGGATGTCTAGTGTCCCTTATGGCTCTAATATGATAATGGTAGTAGGGTGGTGGATGTCTAGGGTCCCTTATGGCTCTAATATGATAATGGTAGAAGGGTGGTGGATGTATAGTGTCCCTTATGGCTCTAATATGATAATGGTAGTAGGGTGGCAGATTCCTAGTGTCCCTTATGGCTCTAATCTGATAGTGGTAGTGGGTGGTAGATTCCCAGTGTCCCTTATGGCTCTAATCTGATAGTGGTAGTGGGGTGGTAGATTCCTAGTGTCCCTTATGGCTCTAATCTGATAGTGGTAGTGGATGGTAGATTCCTATGGTCCCTTATGGCTCTAACCTGATCGTGGTAGTTTTGTTGTGGATTCCTAATGTCCATTATGGCTCTAATATGATAATGGTAGTGGTGGTGGATGTCTAGTGTCCCTTATGGCTCTAATATGATAATGGTAGTAGGGTGGTGGATGTCTAGTGTCCCTTATGGCTCTAATCTCATAGTGGTAGTGGGTGGTAGATTCCAAGTGTCCCTTATGGCTCTAATCTGATAGTGGTAGAGGGGGTGGCAGATTCCTAGTGTCCCTTATGGCTCTAATCTGATAGTGGTAGTGGGGTGGTAGATTCTAGTGTCCCTTATGGCTCTAATCTGATAGTGGTAGTGGGGGGGTGGCAGATTCCTAGTGTCCCTTATGGCTCTAATATGATAATGCTAGAAGGGTGGTGGATGTCTAGTGTCCCTTATGGCTCTAATATGATAATGGTAGTAGGGTGGTGGATGTCTAGGTCCCTTATGGCTCTAATATGATAATGGTAAAGGGTGGTGATGTAGTGTCCCTTATGGCTCTAATATGATAATGGTAGTAGGGGGCAGATTCCTAGTGTCCCTTATGGCTCTAATCTGATAGTGGTAGTGGGTTGGTAGATTCCAAGTGTCCCTTATGGCTCTAATCTGATAGTGGTAGTGGGGTGGTAGATTCTGTGGTCCCTTATGGCTCTTACCTGATCGTGGTAGTTTTGTTGTGATACCTAATGTCCCTTATGGCTCTAATATGATAATGGTAGTAGGTCGTGGATGTTTAGTGTCCCTTATGGCTCTAATATAATAATGGTAGTAGGGTGGTGGATGTCTAGTGTCCCTTATGGCTCTAATATGATAATGGTAGTAGGGTGGTGGATGTCTAGGGTCCCTTATGGCTCTAATATGATAATGGTAGAAGGGTGGTGGATGTATAGTGTCCCTTATGGCTCTAATATGATAATGGTAGTAGGGTGGCAGATTCCTAGTGTCCCTTATGGCTCTAATCTGATAGTGGTAGTGGGGTGGTAGATCCAAGTGTCCCTTATGGCTCTAATCTGATAGTGGTAGTGGGGGGTGGCAGATTCCTAGTGTCCCTTATGGCTCTAATCTGATAGTGGTAGATGGGGGTGGCAGATTCCTAGTGTCCCTTATGGCTCTAATCTGATAGTGGTAGTGGGGTGGTAGATTCCTAGTGTCCCTTATGGCTCTAATCTGATAGTGGTAGTGGTGGTAGATTCTATGGTCCCTTATGGCTCTTATCCTGATCGTGGTAGTTTTTGTTGTGGATTCCTAGTGTCCATTATGGCTCTAATATGATAATGGTAGTGGGTGTGTGGATGTCTAGTGTCCCTTATGGCTCTAATATGATATGGTAGTAGGTGGTGGATGTCCTAGTGTCCCTTATGGCTCTAATCTGATAGTGGTAGTGGGGTGGTAGATTCCAAGTGTCCCTTATGGCCTAATCTGATAGTGGTAGTGGGGTGG
>NW_022264578.1:0-26586 GCF_002021735.2 Oncorhynchus kisutch
AGGTCAGGGTTAGGGTTAGAGTTAGGGTCAAGTCAGGGTTAGGGTTAGAGTTAGGGGTCAAGGTCAGGGTTAGGGTTAGAGTTAGGGGTCAAGTATGTAATGTAACCCTAACCCTAACCCTAACCCAACACTCAGATCTGCTCCATCTCAGTGATGGAGGGTTAGGATGTAACCCTAACCCTAACCCTAACCCTAACCCAACACTCAGATCTGCTCCATCTCAGTGATGGAGGGTTAGGATGTAACCCTAACCCTAACCCTAACCCTACCCTAACCCAACACTCAGATCTGCTCCATCTCAGTGATGGAGGGTTAGGATGTAACCTAACCCTAACCCTAACCCAACACTCAGATCTGCTCCATCTCAGTGATGGAGGGTTAGGATGTAACCCTAACCCTAACCCTAACCCAACACTCAGATCTGCTCCATCTCAGTGATGGAGGGTTAGGATGTAACCCTAACCCTAACCCTAACCCAACACTCAGATCTGCTCCATCTCAGTGATGGAGGGTTAGGATGTAACCCTAACCCTAACCCTAACCCAACACTCAGATCTGCTCCATCTCAGTGATGATGGGTTAGGATGTAACCCTAACCCTAACCCTAACCCAACACTCAGATCTGCTACATCTCAGTGATGGAGGGTTAGGATGTAACCCTAACCCTAACCTATACCAACAATTAGATCTGCTACATCTCAGTGATGGAGGGTTAGGATGTAACCCTAACCCTAACCCTAACCCAAACACTGCAGATCTGCTCCATTCTCAGTGATGGAGGGTTAGGATGTAACCCCTAACCCTAACCTATAACCCAACACTCAGATCTGCTCCATCTCAGTGATGAGGGTTAGGATTGTAACCCTAACCCTACCCCTAACCCTAACCCTAACCCTAACCCTAACCCTAACCCTAACCCTAACCCAACACTCATATCTGCTCCATCTCAGTGATGGAGGGTTAGGATGTACCCTAACCCTAACCCTAACCCAACACTCAGATCTGCTCCATCTCAGTGATGGAGGGTTAGGATGTAACCCTAACCCTAACCCTAACCCAACACTCAGATCTGCTACATCTCAGTGGATGAGGGTTAGGACTGTAACCCTAACCCTAACCTATACCCAACAATCAGATCTGCTCCATCTCAGTGATGGAGGGTTAGGATGTAACCCTAACCCTAACCCTAACCCTAACCCAACACTCAGATCTGCTCCATCTCAGTGATGGAGGGTTAGGATGTAACCCTAACCCTAACCCAACAATCAGATCTGCTCCATCTCAGTGATGGAGGGTTAGGATGTACCCTAACCCTAAACCCTAACCCAACACTCAGATCTGCTCCATCTCAGTGATGGAGGGTTAGGATGTAACCCTAACCCTAACCCTAACCCAACACTCAGATCTGCTCCATCTCAGTGATGGAGGGTTAGGATGTAACCCTAACCCAACACTCAGATCTGCTCCATCTCAGTGATGGAGGGTTAGGATGTAACCCTAACCCTAACCCTAACCCAACACTCAGATCTGCTCCATCTCAGTGATGGAGGGTTAGGATGTAACCCTAACCCTAACCCTAACCCAACACTCAGATCTGCTACATCTCAGTGATGGAGGGTTAGGATGTAACCCTAACCCTAACCTATACCCAACAATCAGATCTGCTACATCTCAGTGATGGAGGGTTGGATGTAACCCTAACCCTAACCCTAACCCAACACTCAGATCTGCTCTATCTCAGTGATGGAGGGTTAGGATGTAACCCTAACCCTAACCTATACCCAACACTCAGATCTGCTCCATCTCAGTGATGGAGGGTTAGGATGTAACCCTAACCCTAACCCTAACCCTAACCCTAACCCAACACTCAGATCTGCTCCATCTCAGTGATGGAGGGTTAGGATGTAACCCTAACCCTAACCCTAACCCCAACACTCAGATCTGCTCCATCTCAGTGATGGAGGGTTAGGATGTAACCCTAACCCTAACCCTAACCCCAACACTCAGATCTGCTACATCTCAGTGATGGAGGGTTAGGATGTAACCCTAACCCTAACCTATACCCAACAATCAGATCTGCTCCATCTCAGTGATGGAGGGTTAGGATGTAACCCTAACCCTAACCCTAACCCTAACCCAACACTCAGATCTGCTCCATCTCAGTGATGGAGGGTTAGGATGTAACCCTAACCCTAACCCAACAATCAGATCTGCTCCATCTCAGTGATGGAGGGTTAGGATGTAACCCTAACCCTAACCCTAACCCAACACTCAGATCTGCTCCATCTCAGTGATGGAGGGTTAGGATGTAACCCTAACCCTAACCCTAACCCAACACTCAGATCTGCTCCATCTCAGTGATGGAGGGTTAGGATGTAACCCTAACCCAACACTCAGATCTGCTCCATCTCAGTGATGGAGGGTTAGGATGTAACCCTAACCCTAACCCTAACCCAACACTCAGATCTGCTCCATCTCAGTGATGGAGGGTTAGGATGTAACCCTAACCCTAACCCTAACCCAACACTCAGATCTGCTACATCTCAGTGATGGAGGGTTAGGATGTAACCCTAACCCTAACCTATACCCACAATTAGATCTGCTACATCTCAGTGATGGAGGGTTAGGATGTAACCCTAACCCTAACCCTAACCCAACACTCAGATCTGCTCCATCTCAGTGATGGAGGGTTAGGATGTAACCCTAACCCTAACCTATACCCAACACTCAGATCTGCTCCATCTCAGTGATGGAGGGTTAGGATGTAACCCTAACCCTAACCCTAACCCTAACCCTAACCCTAACCCAACACTCAGATCTGCTCCATCTCAGTGATGGAGGGTTAGGATGTAACCCTAACCCTAACCCTAACCCAACACTCAGATCTGCTCCATCTCAGTGATGGAGGGTTAGGATGTAACCCTAACCCTAACCCTAACCCAACACTCAGATCTGCTACATCTCAGTGATGGAGGGTTAGGATGTAACCCTAACCCTAACCTATACCCAACAATCAGATCTGCTACATCTCAGTGATGGAGGGTTAGGATGTAACCCTAACCCTAACCCTAACCCAACACTCAGATCTGCTCCATCTCAGTGATGGAGGGTTAGGATGTAACCCTAACCCTAACCTATACCCAACAATCAGATCTGCTCCATCTCAGTGATGGAGGGTTAGGATGTAACCCTAACCCTAACCCTAACCCTAACCCAACACTCAGATCTGCTCCATCTCAGTGATGGAGGGTTAGGATGTAACCCTAACCCTAACCCTAACACAACAATCAGATCTGCTCCATCTCAGTGATGGAGGGTTAGGATGTAACCCTAACCCTAACCCTAACCCAACACTCAGATCTGCTCCATCTCAGTGATGGAGGGTTAGGATGTAACCCTAACCCTAACCCTAACCCAACACTCAGATCTGCTCCATCTCAGTGATGGAGGGTTAGGATGTAACCCTAACCCAACACTCAGATCTGCTCCATCTCAGTGATGGAGGGTTAGGATGTAACCCTAACCCTAACCTTAACCCAACACTCAGATCTGCTCCATCTCAGTGATGGAGGGTTAGGATGTAACCCTAACCCTAACCCTAACCCAACACTCAGATCTGCTCCATCTCAGTGATGGAGGGTTAGGATGTAACCCTAACCCTAACCCTAACCCAACACTCAGATCTGCTCCATCTCAGTGATGGAGGGTTAGGATGTAACCCTAACCCTAACCCTAACCCAACACTCAGATCTGCTCCATCTCAGTGATGGAGGGTTAGGATGTAACCCTAACCCTAACCTATACCCAACAATCAGATCTGCTCCATCTCAGTGATGGAGGGTTAGGATGTAACCCTAACCCTAACCCTAACCCTAACCCAACACTCAGATCTGCTCCATCTCAGTGATGGAGGGTTAGGATGTAACCCTAACCCTAACCCTAACCCTAACCCTAACCCAACACTCAGATGTGCTCCATCTCAGTGATGGAGGGTTAGGATGTAACCCTAACCCTAACCCTAACCCTAACCCTAACCCAACACTCAGATCTGCTCCATCTCAGTGATGGAGGGTTAGGATGTAACCCTAACCCTAACCCTAACCCAACACTCAGATCTGCTCCATCTCAGTGATGGAGGGTTAGGATGTAACCCTAACCCTAACCCTAACCCAACACTCAGATCTGCTCCATCTCAGTGATGGAGGGTTAGGATGTAACCCTAACCCTAACCCTAACCCAACACTCAGATCTGCTCCATCTCAGTGATGGAGGGTTAGGATGTAACCCTAACCCTAACCCTAACCCAACACTCAGATCTGCTACATCTCAGTGATGGAGGGTTAGGATGTAACCCTAACCCTAACCTATACCCAACAATCAGATCTGCTACATCTCAGTGATGGAGGGTTAGGATGTAACCCTAACCCTAACCCTAACCCAACACTCAGATCTGCTCCATCTCAGTGATGGAGGGTTAGGATGTAACCCTAACCCTAACCCTAACCCAACACTCAGATCTGCTCCATCTCAGTGATGGAGGGTTAGGATGTAACCCTAACCCAACACTCAGATCTGCTCCATCTCAGTGATGGAGGGTTAGGATGTAACCCTAACCCTAACCCTAACCCTAACCCTAACCCTAACCCTAACCCTAACCCTAACCCAACACTCAGATCTGCTCCATCTCAGTGATGGAGGGTTAGGATGTAACCCTAACCCTAACCCTAACCCAACACTCAGATCTGCTCCATCTCAGTGATGGAGGGTTAGGATGTAACCCTAACCCTAACCCTAACCCAACACTCAGATCTGCTACATCTCAGTGATGGAGGGTTAGGATGTAACCCTAACCCTAACCCTAACACAACAATCAGATCTGCTCCATCTCAGTGATGGAGGGTTAGGATGTAACCCTAACCCTAACCCTAACCCAACACTCAGATCTGCTCCATCTCAGTGATGGAGGGTTAGGATGTAACCCTAACCCTAACCCTAACCCAACACTCAGATCTGCTCCATCTCAGTGATGGAGGGTTAGGATGTAACCCTAACCCAACACTCAGATCTGCTCCATCTCAGTGATGGAGGGTTAGGATGTAACCCTAACCCTAACCCAACACTCAGATCTGCTCCATCTCAGTGATGGAGGGTTAGGATGTAACCCTAACCCTAACCCTAACCCAACACTCAGATCTGCTCCATCTCAGTGATGGAGGGTTAGGATGTAACCCTAACCCTAACCCTAACCCAACACTCAGATCTGCTCCATCTCAGTGATGGAGGGTTAGGGTGTAACCCTAACCCTAACCTATACCCAACAATCAGATCTGCTCCATCTCAGTGATGGAGGGTTAGGATGTAACCCTAACCCTAACCCTAACCCTAACCCTAACCCTAACCCTAACCCAACACTCAGATCTGCTCCATCTCAGTGATGGAGGGTTAGGATGTAACCCTAACCCTAACCCTAACCCTAACCCAACACTCAGATCTGCTCCATCTCAGTGATGGAGGGTTAGGATGTAACCCTAACCCTAACCCTAACCCTAACCCTAACCCAACACTCAGATCTGCTCCATCTCAGTGATGGAGGGTTAGGATGTAACCCTAACCCTAACCCTAACCCAACACTCAGATCTGCTCCATCTCAGTGATGGAGGGTTAGGATGTAACCCTAACCCTAACCCTAACCCAACACTCAGATCTGCTCCATCTCAGTGATGGAGGGTTAGGATGTAACCCTAACCCTAACCCTAACCCAACACTCAGATCTGCTCCATCTCAGTGATGGAGGGTTAGGATGTAACCCTAACCCTAACCCTAACCCAACACTCAGATCTGCTACATCTCAGTGATGGAGGGTTAGGATGTAACCCTAACCCTAACCTATACCCAACAATCAGATCTGCTACATCTCAGTGATGGAGGGTTAGGATGTAACCCTAACCCTAACCCTAACCCAACACTCAGATCTGCTCCATCTCAGTGATGGAGGGTTAGGATGTAACCCTAACCCTAACCCTAACCCAACAATCAGATCTGCTCCATCTCAGTGATGGAGGGTTAGGATGTAACCCTAACCCTAACCCTAACCCAACACTCAGATCTGCTCCATCTCAGTGATGGAGGGTTAGGATGTAACCCTAACCCTAACCCTAACCCAACACTCAGATCTGCTCCATCTCAGTGATGGAGGGTTAGGATGTAACCCTAACCCAACACTCAGATCTGCTCCATCTCAGTGATGGAGGGTTAGGATGTAACCCTAACCCTAACCTTAACCCAACACTCAGATCTGCTCCATCTCAGTGATGGAGGGTTAGGATGTAACCCTAACCCTAACCCTAACCCAACACTCAGATCTGCTCCATCTCAGTGATGGAGGGTTAGGATGTAACCCTAACCCTAACCCTAACCCAACACTCAGATCTGCTCCATCTCAGTGATGGAGGGTTAGGATGTAACCCTAACCCTAACCCTAACCCAACACTCAGATCTGCTCCATCTCAGTGATGGAGGGTTAGGATGTAACCCTAACCCTAACCTATACCCAACAATCAGATCTGCTCCATCTCAGTGATGGAGGGTTAGGATGTAACCCTAACCCTAACCCTAACCCTAACCCAACACTCAGATCTGCTCCATCTCAGTGATGGAGGGTTAGGATGTAACCCTAACCCTAACCCTAACCCTAACCCTAACCCAACACTCAGATGTGCTCCATCTCAGTGATGGAGGGTTAGGATGTAACCCTAACCCTAACCCTAACCCTAACCCTAACCCAACACTCAGATCTGCTCCATCTCAGTGATGGAGGGTTAGGATGTAACCCTAACCCTAACCCTAACCCAACACTCAGATCTGCTCCATCTCAGTGATGGAGGGTTAGGATGTAACCCTAACCCTAACCCTAACCCAACACTCAGATCTGCTCCATCTCAGTGATGGAGGGTTAGGATGTAACCCTAACCCTAACCCTAACCCAACACTCAGATCTGCTCCATCTCAGTGATGGAGGGTTAGGATGTAACCCTAACCCTAACCCTAACCCAACACTCAGATCTGCTACATCTCAGTGATGGAGGGTTAGGATGTAACCCTAACCCTAACCTATACCCAACAATCAGATCTGCTACATCTCAGTGATGGAGGGTTAGGATGTAACCCTAACCCTAACCCTAACCCAACACTCAGATCTGCTCCATCTCAGTGATGGAGGGTTAGGATGTAACCCTAACCCTAACCCTAACCCAACACTCAGATCTGCTCCATCTCAGTGATGGAGGGTTAGGATGTAACCCTAACCCAACACTCAGATCTGCTCCATCTCAGTGATGGAGGGTTAGGATGTAACCCTAACCCTAACCCTAACCCTAACCCTAACCCTAACCCAACACTCAGATCTGCTCCATCTCAGTGATGGAGGGTTAGGATGTAACCCTAACCCTAACCCTAACCCAACACTCAGATCTGCTCCATCTCAGTGATGGAGGGTTAGGATGTAACCCTAACCCTAACCCTAACCCAACACTCAGATCTGCTACATCTCAGTGATGGAGGGTTAGGATGTAACCCTAACCCTAACCCTAACCCAACACTCAGATCTGCTACATCTCAGTGATGGAGGGTTAGGATGTAACCCTAACCCTAACCTATACCCAACAATCAGATCTGCTACATCTCAGTGATGGAGGGTTAGGATGTAACCCTAACCCTAACCCTAACCCAACACTCAGATCTGCTCCATCTCAGTGATGGAGGGTTAGGATGTAACCCTAACCCTAACCTATACCCAACACTCAGATCTGCTCCATCTCAGTGATGGAGGGTTAGGATGTAACCCTAACCCTAACCCTAACCCTAACCCTAACCCTAACCCTAACCCAACACTCAGATCTGCTCCATCTCAGTGATGGAGGGTTAGGATGTAACCCTAACCCTAACCCTAACCCAACACTCAGATCTGCTCCCATCTCAGTGATGGAGGGTTAGGATGTAACCCTAACCCTAACCCTAACCCAACACTCAGATCTGCTACATCTCAGTGATGGAGGGTTAGGATGTAACCCTAACCCTAACCTATACCCAACAATCAGATCTGCTACATCTCAGTGATGGAGGGTTAGGATGTAACCCTAACCCAACACTCAGATCTGCTCCATCTCAGTGATGGAGGGTTAGGATGTAACCCTAACCCTAACCCTAACCCTAACCCTAACCCTAACCCTAACCCAACACTCAGATCTGCTCCATCTCAGTGATGGAGGGTTAGGATGTAAACCTAACCCTAACCCTAACCCAACACTCAGATCTGCTCCATCTCAGTGATGGAGGGTTAGGATGTAACCCTAACCCTAACCCTAACCCAACACTCAGATCTGCTACATCTCAGTGATGGAGGGTTAGGATGTAACCCTAACCCTAACCTATACCCAACACTCAGATCTGCTCCATCTCAGTGATGGAGGGTTAGGATGTAACCCTAACCCTAACCCTAACCCTAACCCTAACCCAACACTCAGATCTGCTCCATCTCAGTGATGGAGGGTTAGGATGTAACCCTAACCCTAACCCTAACCCAACACTCAGATCTGCTCCATCTCAGTGATGGAGGGTTAGGATGTAACCCTAACCCTAACCCTAACCCAACACTCAGATCTGCTACATCTCAGTGATGGAGGGTTAGGATGTAACCCTAACCCTAACCTATACCCAACAATCAGATCTGCTACATCTCAGTGATGGAGGGTTAGGATGTAACCCTAACCCTAACCCTAACCCAACACTCAGATCTGCTCCATCTCAGTGATGGAGGGTTAGGATGTAACCCTAACCCTAACCTATACCCAACAATCAGATCTGCTCCATCTCAGTGATGGAGGGTTAGGATGTAACCCTAACCCTAACCCTAACCCTAACCCAACACTCAGATCTGCTCCATCTCAGTGATGGAGGGTTAGGATGTAACCCTAACCCTAACCCTAACCCAACAATCAGATCTGCTCCATCTCAGTGATGGAGGGTTAGGATGTAACCCTAACCCTAACCCTAACCCAACACTCAGATCTGCTCCATCTCAGTGATGGAGGGTTAGGATGTAACCCTAACCCTAACCCTAACCCAACACTCAGATCTGCTCCATCTCAGTGATGGAGGGTTAGGATGTAACCCTAACCCAACACTCAGATCTGCTCCATCTCAGTGATGGAGGGTTAGGATGTAACCCTAACCCTAACCCTAACCCAACACTCAGATCTGCTCCATCTCAGTGATGGAGGGTTAGGATGTAACCCTAACCCTAACCCTAACCCAACACTCAGATCTGCTACATCTCAGTGATGGAGGGTTAGGATGTAACCCTAACCCTAACCTATACCCAACAATCAGATCTGCTACATCTCAGTGATGGAGGGTTAGGATGTAACCCTAACCCTAACCCTAACCCAACACTCAGATCTGCTCCATCTCAGTGATGGAGGGTTAGGATGTAACCCTAACCCTAACCTATACCCAACAATCAGATCTGCTCCATCTCAGTGATGGAGGGTTAGGATGTAACCCTAACCCTAACCCTAACCCAACACTCAGATCTGCTCCATCTCAGTGATGGAGGGTTAGGATGTAACCCTAACCCTAACCCTAACACAACAATCAGATCTGCTCCATCTCAGTGATGGAGGGTTAGGATGTAACCCTAACCCTAACCCTAACCCAACACTCAGATCTGCTCCATCTCAGTGATGGAGGGTTAGGATGTAACCCTAACCCTAACCCTAACCCAACACTCAGATCTGCTCCATCTCAGTGATGGAGGGTTAGGATGTAACCCTAACCCAACACTCAGATCTGCTCCATCTCAGTGATGGAGGGTTAGGATGTAACCCTAACCCTAACCCTAACCCAACACTCAGATCTGCTCCATCTCAGTGATGGAGGGTTAGGATGTAACCCTAACCCTAACCCTAACCCAACACTCAGATCTGCTCCATCTCAGTGATGGAGGGTTAGGATGTAACCCTAACCCTAACCCTAACCCAACACTCAGATCTGCTCCATCTCAGTGATGGAGGGTTAGGGTGTAACCCTAACCCTAACCTATACCCAACAATCAGATCTGCTCCATCTCAGTGATGGAGGGTTAGGATGTAACCCTAACCCTAACCCTAACCCTAACCCTAACCCTAACCCAACACTCAGATCTGCTCCATCTCAGTGATGGAGGGTTAGGATGTAACCCTAACCCTAACCCTAACCCTAACCCAACACTCAGATCTGCTCCATCTCAGTGATGGAGGGTTAGGATGTAACCCTAACCCTAACCCTAACCCAACACTCAGATCTGCTCCATCTCAGTGATGGAGGGTTAGGATGTAACCCTAACCCTAACCCTAACCCAACACTCAGATCTGCTCCATCTCAGTGATGGAGGGTTAGGATGTAACCCTAACCCTAACCCTAACCCAACACTCAGATCTGCTCCATCTCAGTGATGGAGGGTTAGGATGTAACCCTAACCCTAACCCTAACCCAACACTCAGATCTGCTACATCTCAGTGATGGAGGGTTAGGATGTAACCCTAACCCTAACCTATACCCAACAATCAGATCTGCTACATCTCAGTGATGGAGGGTTAGGATGTAACCCTAACCCTAACCCTAACCCAACACTCAGATCTGCTCCATCTCAGTGATGGAGGGTTAGGATGTAACCCTAACCCTAACCCTAACCCAACAATCAGATCTGCTCCATCTCAGTGATGGAGGGTTAGGATGTAACCCTAACCCTAACCCTAACTCAACACTCAGATCTGCTCCATCTCAGTGATGGAGGGTTAGGATGTAACCCTAACCCTAACCCTAACCCAACACTCAGATCTGCTCCATCTCAGTGATGGAGGGTTAGGATGTAACCCTAACCCAACACTCAGATCTGCTCCATCTCAGTGATGGAGGGTTAGGATGTAACCCTAACCCTAACCCTAACCCAACACTCAGATCTGCTCCATCTCAGTGATGGAGGGTTAGGATGTAACCCTAACCCTAACCCTAACCCAACACTCAGATCTGCTCCATCTCAGTGATGGAGGGTTAGGATGTAACCCTAACCCTAACCCTAACCCAACACTCAGATCTGCTCCATCTCAGTGATGGAGGGTTAGGATGTAACCCTAACCCTAACCCTAACCCAACACTCAGATCTGCTCCATCTCAGTGATGGAGGGTTAGGATGTAACCCTAACCCTAACCTATACCCAACAATCAGATCTGCTCCATCTCAGTGATGGAGGGTTAGGATGTAACCCTAACCCTAACCCTAACCCTAACCCTAACCCAACACTCAGATCTGCTCCATCTCAGTGATGGAGGGTTAGGATGTAACCCTAACCCTAACCCTAACCCTAACCCTAACCCAACACTCAGATGTGCTCCATCTCAGTGAAAGAGGGTTAGGATGTAACCCTAACCCTAACCCTAACCCTAACCCTAACCCAACACTCAGATCTGCTCCATCTCAGTGATGGAGGGTTAGGATGTAACCCTAACCCTAACCCTAACCCAACACTCAGATCTGCTCCATCTCAGTGATGGAGGGTTAGGATGTAACCCTAACCCTAACCCTAACCCAACACTCAGATCTGCTCCATCTCAGTGATGGAGGGTTAGGATGTAACCCTAACCCTAACCCTAACCCAACACTCAGATCTGCTCCATCTCAGTGATGGAGGGTTAGGATGTAACCCTAACCCTAACCCTAACCCAACACTCAGATCTGCTACATCTCAGTGATGGAGGGTTAGGATGTAACCCTAACCCTAACCTATACCCAACAATCAGATCTGCTACATCTCAGTGATGGAGGGTTAGGATGTAACCCTAACCCTAACCCTAACCCAACACTCAGATCTGCTCCATCTCAGTGATGGAGGGTTAGGATGTAACCCTAACCCTAACCCCAACCCAACACTCAGATCTGCTCCATCTCAGTGATGGAGGGTTAGGATGTAACCCTAACCCAACACTCAGATCTGCTCCATCTCAGTGATGGAGGGTTAGGATGTAACCCTAACCCTAACCCTAACCCTAACCCTAACCCTAACCCTAACCCTAACCCAACACTCAGATCTGCTCCATCTCAGTGATGGAGGGTTAGGATGTAACCCTAACCCTAACCCTAACCCAACACTCAGATCTGCTCCATCTCAGTGATGGAGGGTTAGGATGTAACCCTAACCCTAACCCTAACCCAACACTCAGATCTGCTCCATCTCAGTGATGGAGGGTTAGGATGTAACCCTAACCCTAACCTATACCCAACACTCAGATCTGCTCCATCTCAGTGATGGAGGGTTAGGATGTAACCCTAACCCTAACCCTAACCCTAACCCTAACCCAACACTCAGATCTGCTCCATCTCAGTGATGGAGGGTTAGGATGTAACCCTAACCCTAACCCTAACCCAACACTCAGATCTGCTCCATCTCAGTGATGGAGGGTTAGGATGTAACCCTAACCCTAACCCTAACCCAACACTCAGATCTGCTACATCTCAGTGATGGAGGGTTAGGATGTAACCCTAACCCTAACCTATACCCAACAATCAGATCTGCTACATCTCAGTGATGGAGGGTTAGGATGTAACCCTAACCCTAACCCTAACCCAACACTCAGATCTGCTCCATCTCAGTGATGGAGGGTTAGGATGTAACCCTAACCCTAACCTATACCCAACAATCAGATCTGCTCCATCTCAGTGATGGAGGGTTAGGATGTAACCCTAACCCTAACCCTAACCCTAACCCAACACTCAGATCTGCTCCATCTCAGTGATGGAGGGTTAGGATGTAACCCTAACCCTAACCCAACAATCAGATCTGCTCCATCTCAGTGATGGAGGGTTAGGATGTAACCCTAACCCTAACCCTAACCCAACACTCAGATCTGCTCCATCTCAGTGATGGAGGGTTAGGATGTAACCCTAACCCTAACCCTAACCCAACACTCAGATCTGCTCCATCTCAGTGATGGAGGGTTAGGATGTAACCCTAACCCAACACTCAGATCTGCTCCATCTCAGTGATGGAGGGTTAGGATGTAACCCTAACCCTAACCCTAACCCAACACTCAGATCTGCTCCATCTCAGTGATGGAGGGTTAGGATGTAACCCTAACCCTAACCCTAACCCAACACTCAGATCTGCTCCATCTCAGTGATGGAGGGTTAGGATGTAACCCTAACCCTAACCCTAACCCAACACTCAGATCTGCTCCATCTCAGTGATGGAGGGTTAGGATGTAACCCTAACCCTAACCCTAACCCAACACTCAGATCTGCTCCATCTCAGTGATGGAGGGTTAGGATGTAACCCTAACCCTAACCTATACCCAACAATCAGATCTGCTACATCTCAGTGATGGAGGGTTAGGATGTAACCCTAACCCTAACCCTAACCCAACACTCAGATCTGCTCCATCTCAGTGATGGAGGGTTAGGATGTAACCCTAACCCTAACCTATACCCAACACTCAGATCTGCTCCATCTCAGTGATGGAGGGTTAGGATGTAACCCTAACCCTAACCCTAACCCTAACCCTAACCCTAACCCAACACTCAGATCTGCTCCATCTCAGTGATGGAGGGTTAGGATGTAACCCTAACCCTAACCCTAACCCAACACTCAGATCTGCTCCATCTCAGTGATGGAGGGTTAGGATGTAACCCTAACCCTAACCCTAACCCAACACTCAGATCTGCTACATCTCAGTGATGGAGGGTTAGGATGTAACCCTAACCCTAACCTATACCCAACAATCAGATCTGCTACATCTCAGTGATGGAGGGTTAGGATGTAACCCTAACCCAACACTCAGATCTGCTCCATCTCAGTGATGGAGGGTTAGGATGTAACCCTAACCCTAACCCTAACCCTAACCCTAACCCTAACCCAACACTCAGATCTGCTCCATCTCAGTGATGGAGGGTTAGGATGTAACCCTAACCCTAACCCTAACCCAACACTCAGATCTGCTCCATCTCAGTGATGGAGGGTTAGGATGTAACCCTAACCCTAACCCTAACCCAACACTCAGATCTGCTACATCTCAGTGATGGAGGGTTAGGATGTAACCCTAACCCTAACCTATACCCAACACTCAGATCTGCTCCATCTCAGTGATGGAGGGTTAGGATGTAACCCTAACCCTAACCCTAACCCTAACCCTAACCCTAACCCAACACTCAGATCTGCTCCATCTCAGTGATGGAGGGTTAGGATGTAACCCTAACCCTAACCCTAACCCAACACTCAGATCTGCTCCATCTCAGTGATGGAGGGTTAGGATGTAACCCTAACCCTAACCCTAACCCAACACTCAGATCTGCTCCATCTCAGTGATGGAGGGTTAGGATGTAACCCTAACCCTAACCTATACCCAACAATCAGATCTGCTCCATCTCAGTGATGGAGGGTTAGGATGTAACCCTAACCCTAACCCTAACCCTAACCCAACACTCAGATCTGCTCCATCTCAGTGATGGAGGGTTAGGATGTAACCCTAACCCTAACCCTAACCCAACAATCAGATCTGCTCCATCTCAGTGATGGAGGGTTAGGATGTAACCCTAACCCTAACCCTAACCCAACACTCAGATCTGCTCCATCTCAGTGATGGAGGGTTAGGATGTAACCCTAACCCTAACCCTAACCCAACACTCAGATCTGCTCCATCTCAGTGATGGAGGGTTAGGATGTAACCCTAACCCAACACTCAGATCTGCTCCATCTCAGTGATGGAGGGTTAGGATGTAACCCTAACCCTAACCCTAACCCAACACTCAGATCTGCTCCATCTCAGTGATGGAGGGTTAGGATGTAACCCTAACCCTAACCCAACACTCAGATCTGCTACATCTCAGTGATGGAGGGTTAGGATGTAACCCTAACCCTAACCTATACCCAACAATCAGATCTGCTACATCTCAGTGATGGAGGGTTAGGATGTAACCCTAACCCTAACCCTAACCCAACACTCAGATCTGCTCCATCTCAGTGATGGAGGGTTAGGATGTAACCCTAACCCTAACCTATACCCAACAATCAGATCTGCTCCATCTCAGTGATGGAGGGTTAGGATGTAACCCTAACCCTAACCCTAACCCAACACTCAGATCTGCTCCATCTCAGTGATGGAGGGTTAGGATGTAACCCTAACCCTAACCCTAACACAACAATCAGATCTGCTCCATCTCAGTGATGGAGGGTTAGGATGTAACCCTAACCCTAACCCTAACCCAACACTCAGATCTGCTCCATCTCAGTGATGGAGGGTTAGGATGTAACCCTAACCCTAACCCTAACCCAACACTCAGATCTGCTCCATCTCAGTGATGGAGGGTTAGGATGTAACCCTAACCCAACACTCAGATCTGCTCCATCTCAGTGATGGAGGGTTAGGATGTAACCCTAACCCTAACCCTAACCCAACACTCAGATCTGCTCCATCTCAGTGATGGAGGGTTAGGATGTAACCCTAACCCTAACCCTAACCCAACACTCAGATCTGCTCCATCTCAGTGATGGAGGGTTAGGATGTAACCCTAACCCTAACCCTAACCCAACACTCAGATCTGCTCCATCTCAGTGATGGAGGGTTAGGGTGTAACCCTAACCCTAACCTATACCCAACAATCAGATCTGCTCCATCTCAGTGATGGAGGGTTAGGATGTAACCCTAACCCTAACCCTAACCCTAACCCTAACCCTAACCCAACACTCAGATCTGCTCCATCTCAGTGATGGAGGGTTAGGATGTAACCCTAACCCTAACCCTAACCCTAACCCAACACTCAGATCTGCTCCATCTCAGTGATGGAGGGTTAGGATGTAACCCTAACCCTAACCCTAACCCTAACCCTAACCCAACACTCAGATCTGCTCCATCTCAGTGATGGAGGGTTAGGATGTAACCCTAACCCTAACCCTAACCCAACACTCAGATCTGCTCCATCTCAGTGATGGAGGGTTAGGATGTAACCCTAACCCTAACCCTAACCCAACACTCAGATCTGCTCCATCTCAGTGATGGAGGGTTAGGATGTAACCCTAACCCTAACCCTAACCCAACACTCAGATCTGCTCCATCTCAGTGATGGAGGGTTAGGATGTAACCCTAACCCTAACCCTAACCCAACACTCAGATCTGCTACATCTCAGTGATGGAGGGTTAGGATGTAACCCTAACCCTAACCTATACCCAACAATCAGATCTGCTACATCTCAGTGATGGAGGGTTAGGATGTAACCCTAACCCTAACCCTAACCCAACACTCAGATCTGCTCCATCTCAGTGATGGAGGGTTAGGATGTAACCCTAACCCTAACCCTAACCCAACAATCAGATCTGCTCCATCTCAGTGATGGAGGGTTAGGATGTAACCCTAACCCTAACTCAACACTCAGATCTGCTCCATCTCAGTGATGGAGGGTTAGGATGTAACCCTAACCCTAACCCTAACCCAACACTCAGATCTGCTCCATCTCAGTGATGGAGGGTTAGGATGTAACCCTAACCCAACACTCAGATCTGCTCCATCTCAGTGATGGAGGGTTAGGATGTAACCCTAACCCTAACCCTAACCCAACACTCAGATCTGCTCCATCTCAGTGATGGAGGGTTAGGATGTAACCCTAACCCTAACCCTAACCCAACACTCAGATCTGCTCCATCTCAGTGATGGAGGGTTAGGATGTAACCCTAACCCTAACCCTAACCCAACACTCAGATCTGCTCCATCTCAGTGATGGAGGGTTAGGATGTAACCCTAACCCTAACCCTAACCCAACACTCAGATCTGCTCCATCTCAGTGATGGAGGGTTAGGATGTAACCCTAACCCTAACCTATACCCAACAATCAGATCTGCTCCATCTCAGTGATGGAGGGTTAGGATGTAACCCTAACCCTAACCCTAACCCTAACCCTAACCCAACACTCAGATCTGCTCCATCTCAGTGATGGAGGGTTAGGATGTAACCCTAACCCTAACCCTAACCCTAACCCTAACCCAACACTCAGATGTGCTCCATCTCAGTGATGGAGGGTTAGGATGTAACCCTAACCCTAACCCTAACCCTAACCCTAACCCAACACTCAGATCTGCTCCATCTCAGTGATGGAGGGTTAGGATGTAACCCTAACCCTAACCCTAACCCAACACTCAGATCTGCTCCATCTCAGTGATGGAGGGTTAGGATGTAACCCTAACCCTAACCCTAACCCAACACTCAGATCTGCTCCATCTCAGTGATGGAGGGTTAGGATGTAACCCTAACCCTAACCCTAACCCAACACTCAGATCTGCTCCATCTCAGTGATGGAGGGTTAGGATGTAACCCTAACCCTAACCCTAACCCAACACTCAGATCTGCTACATCTCAGTGATGGAGGGTTAGGATGTAACCCTAACCCTAACCTATACCCAACAATCAGATCTGCTACATCTCAGTGATGGAGGGTTAGGATGTAACCCTAACCCTAACCCTAACCCAACACTCAGATCTGCTCCATCTCAGTGATGGAGGGTTAGGATGTAACCCTAACCCTAACCCCAACCCAACACTCAGATCTGCTCCATCTCAGTGATGGAGGGTTAGGATGTAACCCTAACCCAACACTCAGATCTGCTCCATCTCAGTGATGGAGGGTTAGGATGTAACCCTAACCCTAACCCTAACCCTAACCCTAACCCTAACCCTAACCCAACACTCAGATCTGCTCCATCTCAGTGATGGAGGGTTAGGATGTAACCCTAACCCTAACCCTAACCCAACACTCAGATCTGCTCCATCTCAGTGATGGAGGGTTAGGATGTAACCCTAACCCTAACCCTAACCCAACACTCAGATCTGCTCCATCTCAGTGATGGAGGGTTAGGATGTAACCCTAACCCTAACCTATACCCAACACTCAGATCTGCTCCATCTCAGTGATGGAGGGTTAGGATGTAACCCTAACCCTAACCCTAACCCTAACCCTAACCCAACACTCAGATCTGCTCCATCTCAGTGATGGAGGGTTAGGATGTAACCCTAACCCTAACCCTAACCCAACACTCAGATCTGCTACATCTCAGTGATGGAGGGTTAGGATGTAACCCTAACCCTAACCTATACCCAACAATCAGATCTGCTACATCTCAGTGATGGAGGGTTAGGATGTATCCCTAACCCTAACCCTAACCCAACACTCAGATCTGCTCCATCTCAGTGATGGAGGGTTAGGATGTAACCCTAACCCTAACCCTAACCCAACAATCAGATCTGCTCCATCTCAGTGATGGAGGGTTAGGATGTAACCCTAACCCTAACCCTAACTCAACACTCAGATCTGCTCCATCTCAGTGATGGAGGGTTAGGATGTAACCCTAACCCTAACCCTAACCCAACACTCAGATCTGCTCCATCTCAGTGATGGAGGGTTAGGATGTAACCCTAACCCAACACTCAGATCTGCTCCATCTCAGTGATGGAGGGTTAGGATGTAACCCTAACCCTAACCCTAACCCAACACTCAGATCTGCTCCATCTCAGTGATGGAGGGTTAGGATGTAACCCTAACCCTAACCCTAACCCAACACTCAGATCTGCTCCATCTCAGTGATGGAGGGTTAGGATGTAACCCTAACCCTAACCCTAACCCAACACTCAGATCTGCTCCATCTCAGTGATGGAGGGTTAGGATGTAACCCTAACCCTAACCCTAACCCAACACTCAGATCTGCTCCATCTCAGTGATGGAGGGTTAGGATGTAACCCTAACCCTAACCTATACCCAACAATCAGATCTGCTCCATCTCAGTGATGGAGGGTTAGGATGTAACCCTAACCCTAACCCTAACCCTAACCCTAACCCAACACTCAGATCTGCTCCATCTCAGTGATGGAGGGTTAGGATGTAACCCTAACCCTAACCCTAACCCTAACCCTAACCCAACACTCAGATGTGCTCCATCTCAGTGATGGAGGGTTAGGATGTAACCCTAACCCTAACCCTAACCCTAACCCTAACCCAACACTCAGATCTGCTCCATCTCAGTGATGGAGGGTTAGGATGTAACCCTAACCCTAACCCTAACCCAACACTCAGATCTGCTCCATCTCAGTGATGGAGGGTTAGGATGTAACCCTAACCCTAACCCTAACCCAACACTCAGATCTGCTCCATCTCAGTGATGGAGGGTTAGGATGTAACCCTAACCCTAACCCTAACCCAACACTCAGATCTGCTCCATCTCAGTGATGGAGGGTTAGGATGTAACCCTAACCCCTAACCCTAACCCAACACTCAGATCTGCTACATCTCAGTGATGGAGGGTTAGGATGTAACCCTAACCCTAACCTATACCCAACAATCAGATCTGCTACATCTCAGTGATGGAGGGTTAGGATGTAACCCTAACCCTAACCCTAACCCAACACTCAGATCTGCTCCATCTCAGTGATGGAGGGTTAGGATGTAACCCTAACCCTAACCCCAACCCAACACTCAGATCTGCTCCATCTCAGTGATGGAGGGTTAGGATGTAACCCTAACCCAACACTCAGATCTGCTCCATCTCAGTGATGGAGGGTTAGGATGTAACCCTAACCCTAACCCTAACCCTAACCCTAACCCTAACCCTAACCCTAACCCTAACCCTAACCCTAACCCAACACTCAGATCTGCTCCATCTCAGTGATGGAGGGTTAGGATGTAACCCTAACCCTAACCCTAACCCAACACTCAGATCTGCTCCATCTCAGTGATGGAGGGTTAGGATGTAACCCTAACCCTAACCCTAACCCAACACTCAGATCTGCTCCATCTCAGTGATGGAGGGTTAGGATGTAACCCTAACCCTAACCCTAACCCAACACTCAGATCTGCTCCATCTCAGTGATGGAGGGTTAGGATGTAACCCTAACCCTAACCCTAACCCAACACTCAGATCTGCTACATCTCAGTGATGGAGGGTTAGGATGTAACCCTAACCCTAACCTATACCCAACAATCAGATCTGCTACATCTCAGTGATGGAGGGTTAGGATGTAACCCTAACCCTAACCCTAACCCAACACTCAGATCTGCTACATCTCAGTGATGGAGGGTTAGGATGTAACCCTAACCCTAACCTATACCCAACAATCAGATCTGCTACATCTCAGTGATGGAGGGTTAGGATGTAACCCTAACCCTAACCCTAACCCAACACTCAGATCTGCTCCATCTCAGTGATGGAGGGTTAGGATGTAACCCTAACCCTAACCTATACCCAACAATCAGATCTGCTCCATCTCAGTGATGGAGGGTTAGGATGTAACCCTAACCCTAACCCTAACCCTAACCCAACACTCAGATCTGCTCCATCTCAGTGATGGAGGGTTAGGATGTAACCCTAACCCTAACCCAACAATCAGATCTGCTCCATCTCAGTGATGGAGGGTTAGGATGTAACCCTAACCCTAACCCTAACCCAACACTCAGATCTGCTCCATCTCAGTGATGGAGGGTTAGGATGTAACCCTAACCCTAACCCTAACCCAACACTCAGATCTGCTCCATCTCAGTGATGGAGGGTTAGGATGTAACCCTAACCCAACACTCAGATCTGCTCCATCTCAGTGATGGAGGGTTAGGATGTAACCCTAACCCTAACCTATACCCAACAATCAGATCTGCTCCATCTCAGTGATGGAGGGTTAGGATGTAACCCTAACCCTAACCCTAACCCTAACCCTAACCCAACACTCAGATCTGCTCCATCTCAGTGATGGAGGGTTAGGATGTAACCCTAACCCTAACCCTAACCCTAACCCTAACCCAACACTCAGATGTGCTCCATCTCAGTGATGGAGGGTTAGGATGTAACCCTAACCCTAACCCTAACCCTAACCCTAACCCAACACTCAGATCTGCTCCATCTCAGTGATGGAGGGTTAGGATGTAACCCTAACCCTAACCCTAACCCAACACTCAGATCTGCTCCATCTCAGTGATGGAGGGTTAGGATGTAACCCTAACCCTAACCCTAACCCAACACTCAGATCTGCTCCATCTCAGTGATGGAGGGTTAGGATGTAACCCTAACCCTAACCCTAACCCAACACTCAGATCTGCTCCATCTCAGTGATGGAGGGTTAGGATGTAACCCTAACCCTAACCCTAACCCAACACTCAGATCTGCTACATCTCAGTGATGGAGGGTTAGGATGTAACCCTAACCCTAACCTATACCCAACAATCAGATCTGCTACATCTCAGTGATGGAGGGTTAGGATGTAACCCTAACCCTAACCCTAACCCAACACTCAGATCTGCTCCATCTCAGTGATGGAGGGTTAGGATGTAACCCTAACCCTAACCCCAACCCAACACTCAGATCTGCTCCATCTCAGTGATGGAGGGTTAGGATGTAACCCTAACCCAACACTCAGATCTGCTCCATCTCAGTGATGGAGGGTTAGGATGTAACCCTAACCCTAACCCTAACCCTAACCCTAACCCTAACCCTAACCCTAACCCTAACCCTAACCCTAACCCAACACTCAGATCTGCTCCATCTCAGTGATGGAGGGTTAGGATGTAACCCTAACCCTAACCCTAACCCAACACTCAGATCTGCTCCATCTCAGTGATGGAGGGTTAGGATGTAACCCTAACCCTAACCCTAACCCAACACTCAGATCTGCTCCATCTCAGTGATGGAGGGTTAGGATGTAACCCTAACCCTAACCTATACCCAACACTCAGATCTGCTCCATCTCAGTGATGGAGGGTTAGGATGTAACCCTAACCCTAACCCTAACCCTAACCCTAACCCTAACCCAACACTCAGATCTGCTCCATCTCAGTGATGGAGGGTTAGGATGTAACCCTAACCCTAACCCTAACCCAACACTCAGATCTGCTACATCTCAGTGATGGAGGGTTAGGATGTAACCCTAACCCTAACCTATACCCAACAATCAGATCTGCTACATCTCAGTGATGGAGGGTTAGGATGTAACCCTAACCCTAACCCTAACCCAACACTCAGATCTGCTCCATCTCAGTGATGGAGGGTTAGGATGTAACCCTAACCCTAACCCTAACCCAACAATCAGATCTGCTCCATCTCAGTGATGGAGGGTTAGGATGTAACCCTAACCCTAACCCTAACTCAACACTCAGATCTGCTCCATCTCAGTGATGGAGGGTTAGGATGTAACCCTAACCCTAACCCTAACCCAACACTCAGATCTGCTCCATCTCAGTGATGGAGGGTTAGGATGTAACCCTAACCCAACACTCAGATCTGCTCCATCTCAGTGATGGAGGGTTAGGATGTAACCCTAACCCTAACCCTAACCCAACACTCAGATCTGCTCCATCTCAGTGATGGAGGGTTAGGATGTAACCCTAACCCTAACCCTAACCCAACACTCAGATCTGCTCCATCTCAGTGATGGAGGGTTAGGATGTAACCCTAACCCTAACCCTAACCCAACACTCAGATCTGCTCCATCTCAGTGATGGAGGGTTAGGATGTAACCCTAACCCTAACCCTAACCCAACACTCAGATCTGCTCCATCTCAGTGATGGAGGGTTAGGATGTAACCCTAACCCTAACCCTAACCCAACACTCAGATCTGCTCCATCTCAGTGATGGAGGGTTAGGATGTAACCCTAACCCTAACCCTAACCCAACACTCAGATCTGCTCCATCTCAGTGATGGAGGGTTAGGATGTAACCCTAACCCTAACCTATACCCAACAATCAGATCTGCTCCATCTCAGTGATGGAGGGTTAGGATGTAACCCTAACCCTAACCCTAACCCTAACCCTAACCCAACACTCAGATCTGCTCCATCTCAGTGATGGAGGGTTAGGATGTAACCCTAACCCTAACCCTAACCCAACACTCAGATCTGCTCCATCTCAGTGATGGAGGGTTAGGATGTAACCCTAACCCTAACCCTAACCCAACACTCAGATCTGCTCCATCTCAGTGATGGAGGGTTAGGATGTAACCCTAACCCTAACCCTAACCCAACACTCAGATCTGCTCCATCTCAGTAATGGAGGGTTAGGATGTAACCCTAACCCTAACCCTAACCCTAACCCAACACTCAGATCTGCTACATCTCAGTGATGGAGGGTTAGGATGTAACCCTAACCCTAACCTATACCCAACAATCAGATCTGCTACATCTCAGTGATGGAGGGTTAGGATGTAACCCTAACCCTAACCCTAACCCAACACTCAGATCTGCTCCATCTCAGTGATGGAGGGTTAGGATGTAACCCTAACCCTAACCCTAACCCAACACTCAGATCTGCTCCATCTCAGTGATGGAGGGTTAGGATGTAACCCTAACCCAACACTCAGATCTGCTCCATCTCAGTGATGGAGGGTTAGGATGTAACCCTAACCCTAACCCTAACCCAACACTCAGATCTGCTCCATCTCAGTGATGGAGGGTTAGGATGTAACCCTAACCCTAACCCTAACCCAACACTCAGATCTGCTCCATCTCAGTGATGGAGGGTTAGGATGTAACCCTAACCCTAACCCTAACCCAACACTCAGATCTGCTCCATCTCAGTGATGGAGGGTTAGGATGTAACCCTAACCCTAACCCTAACCCAACACTCAGATCTGCTCCATCTCAGTGATGGAGGGTTAGGATGTAACCCTAACCCTAACCTATACCCAACAATCAGATCTGCTCCATCTCAGTGATGGAGGGTTAGGATGTAACCCTAACCCTAACCCTAACCCTAACCCTAACCCTAACCCTAACCCAACACTCAGATCTGCTCCATCTCAGTGATGGAGGGTTAGGATGTAACCCTAACCCTAACCCTAACCCTAACCCAACACTCAGATCTGCTCCATCTCAGTGATGGAGGGTTAGGATGTAACCCTAACCCAACACTCAGATCTGCTCCATCTCAGTGATGGAGGGTTAGGATGTAACCCTAACCCTAACCCTAACCCAACACTCAGATCTGCTCCATCTCAGTGATGGAGGGTTAGGATGTAACCCTAACCCTAACCCTAACCCAACACTCAGATCTGCTCCATCTCAGTGATGGAGGGTTAGGATGTAACCCTAACCCTAACCCTAACCCAACACTCAGATCTGCTCCATCTCAGTGATGGAGGGTTAGGATGTAACCCTAACCCTAACCCTAACCCAACACTCAGATCTGCTACATCTCAGTGATGGAGGGTTAGGATGTAACCCTAACCCTAACCTATACCCAACAATCAGATCTGCTACATCTCAGTGATGGAGGGTAGGATGTAACCCTAACCCTAACCCTAACCCAACACTCAGATCTGCTCCATCTCAGTGATGGAGGGTTGGGATGTAACCCTAACCCTAACCCTAACCCAACACTCAGATCTGCTCCATCTCAGTGATGGAGGGTTAGGATGTAACCCTAACCCTAACCCAACACTCAGATCTGCTCCATCTCAGTGATGGAGTGTTAGGATGTAACCCTAACCCTAACCCTAACCCAACACTCAGATCTGCTCCATCTCAGTGATGGAGGGTTAGGATGTAACCCTAACCCTAACCCAACACTCAGATCTGCTCCATCTCAGTGATGGAGGGTTAGGATGTAACCCTAACCCTAACCCTAACCCAACACTCAGATCTGCTCCATCTCAGTGATGGAGGGTTAGGATGTAACCCTAACCCTAACCTATACCCAACAATCAGATCTGCTCCATCTCAGTGATGGAGGGTTAGGATGTAACCCTAACCCTAACCCTAACCCTAACCCAACACTCAGATCTGCTCCATCTCAGTGATGGAGGGTTAGGATGTAACCCTAACCCTAACCCTAACCCAACACTCAGATCTGCTCCATCTCAGTGATGGAGGGTTAGGATGTAACCCTAACCCTAACCCTAACCCAACACTCAGATCTGCTCCATCTCAGTGATGGAGGGTTAGGATGTAACCCTAACCCTAACCTATACCCAACAATCAGATCTGCTACATCTCAGTGATGGAGGGTTAGGATGTAACCCTAACCCTAACCCTAACCCAACACTCAGATCTGCTCCATCTCAGTGATGGAGGGTTAGGATGTAACCCTAACCCTAACCTATACCCAACAATCAGATCTGCTCCATCTCAGTGATGGAGGGTTAGGATGTAACCCTAACCCTAACCCTAACCCAACACTCAGATCTGCTCCATCTCAGTGATGGAGGGTTAGGATGTAACCCTAACCCTAACCCTAACCCAACACTCAGATCTGCTCCATCTCAGTGATGGAGGGTTAGGATGTAACCCTAACCCTAACCCTAACCCAACACTCAGATCTGCTACATCTCAGTGATGGAGGGTTAGGATGTAACCCTAACCCTAACCTATACCCAACAATCAGATCTGCTACATCTCAGTGATGGAGGGTTAGGATGTAACCCTAACCCTAACCCTAACCCAACACTCAGATCTGCTCCATCTCAGTGATGGAGGGTTGGGATGTAACCCTAACCCTAACCCTAACCCAACACTCAGATCTGCTCCATCTCAGTGATGGAGGGTTAGGATGTAACCCTAACCCTAACCCAACACTCAGATCTGCTCCATCTCAGTGATGGAGTGTTAGGATGTAACCCTAACCCTAACCCTAACCCAACACTCAGATCTGCTCCATCTCAGTGATGGAGGGTTAGGATGTAACCCTAACCCTAACCCAACACTCAGATCTGCTCCATCTCAGTGATGGAGGGTTAGGATGTAACCCTAACCCTAACCCTAACCCTAACCCAACACTCAGATCTGCTCCATCTCAGTGATGGAGGGTTAGGATGTAACCCTAACCCTAACCTATACCCAACAATCAGATCTGCTCCATCTCAGTGATGGAGGGTTAGGATGTAACCCTAACCCTAACCCTAACCCTAACCCAACACTCAGATCTGCTCCATCTCAGTGATGGAGGGTTAGGATGTAACCCTAACCCTAACCCTAACCCAACACTCAGATCTGCTCCATCTCAGTGATGGAGGGTTAGGATGTAACCCTAACCCTAACCCTAACCCAACACTCAGATCTGCTCCATCTCAGTGATGGAGGGTTAGGATGTAACCCTAACCCTAACCTATACCCAACAATCAGATCTGCTACATCTCAGTGATGGAGGGTTAGGATGTAACCCTAACCCTAACCCTAACCCAACACTCAGATCTGCTCCATCTCAGTGATGGAGGGTTAGGATGTAACCCTAACCCTAACCTATACCCAACAATCAGATCTGCTCCATCTCAGTGATGGAGGGTTAGGATGTAACCCTAACCCTAACCCTAACCCAACACTCAGATCTGCTCCATCTCAGTGATGGAGGGTTAGGATGTAACCCTAACCCTAACCTATACCCAACAATCAGATCTGCTCCATCTCAGTGATGGAGGGTTAGGATGTAACCCTAACCCTAACCCTAACCCTAACCCAACACTCAGATCTGCTCCATCTCAGTGATGGAGGGTTAGGATGTAACCCTAACCCTAACCTATACCCAACAATCAGATCTCTCTCTTCCTC
>NW_022264579.1:0-5000 GCF_002021735.2 Oncorhynchus kisutch
GAACTGTCGCGGAAGCTCTGGACTGGGAACTGTCGCCGGAAGCTCTGGACTGGGAACTGTCGCCGGAAGCTCTGGACTGGGAACTGTCGCCAGAAGCTCTGGACTGAGGAGGCACACTGGAGACCTGATGCGTGGTGCTGGCACTGGTGGTACCGGGCTGAAGACACGCACCTCAGGGCGAGTGCGGAGAGCAGGCACAGAACATACTGGACTGTGGAGGCGCACTGGAGATTTTGAGCGTAGAGCTGGCACAATACGTCCTGGCTGGATGCTCACTTGAGCCCGGCAAGTGCGGGGTGCTGGCACAGGATGCACTGGGCTGTGCAGACGCACCAGAGACACAGTGAGCAGAGCCGGCGCAGGATACCCTGGTCCAAGGAGGTTTACTGGAGACCAGGAGCGCTGAGCCGGCACCATCCATCCTGGCTGAATGCCCATTCTAGCCAAGGCAAATGCGAGGAGCTGGAATAGAGCGCACCGGGCTATGAATGCGAACTGGAGACACCGTGCGCATCACTGTATAACACGGTGTCTGACCAGTCACACGCTCCCCACAGTAAGCACGAGAATTGGCTCAGGTCTAACCCCTGACTCTGCCATCTTCTCCATGTGCCTCCCTGCCAAAAAATTGTGGAGCTGCCTCTCGGGCTTCCGTGCTAGCCGTGCCCCTCGTATCGTCGCCGTTCCTCCTGCGCTATCTCCACCTGCTTCCATGGCAGGGTCTTGTCCCCTGCCATTACCTCCTCCAAGGTCCAGGATGTCCTCCACTCATCTTTCTCCCGGGCCCAGGATGTCCACTCCTCTTGACTCTTGAACATGCTGCTTGGTGTTTTTGTGGTGGGATCTTCTGTCATGTTCGTTATAAGGATAGGACCAAGGTGCAGCATGGTATGCGTACATTCTCTTTATTAAAAGAATGAACACCGAACAAACTAACAAAATAACAAATGAAACGTGAAGCTATACAATATAGTGCTGACAGGCAACTACACATAGACATGATCCCACAAACACCAAAGGGAAATGGCTACCTAAATATGATCCCCCCCAATCAGAGACAACGATAAACAGCTGCCTCTGATTGGGAACCATATCAGGCCACCATGACATACAAATCACCTAGACCTACAAAATCCCTAGACATACAAAAAAAACTAGAAGATACAAAACTAGCGTACCCACCCTAGTCACACCCTGACCTAACCAAAATATGAAGAAAACAGAGATATCTCAGGTCAGGGCGTGACAGAGACAGAGAGGTGGTCTGCTGTACAAATGAATGGAAAGTGGTGTTGGGGGAAAAACATACAACATTATATGTACACAAACAAGATGTGTATGTGCTTAAAATGGGCAAAAAAACACACATTTCTTCCCACAGGGCCGTGGGGTGAGACAGGGATGCAGCTTGAGCCCCACCCTCTTCAACATATATATCAACGAATTGGTGAGGGCACTAGAACAGTCTGCAGCACCCGGCCTCCCCCTACTAGAATCTGAGGTCAAATGTCTACGGTTTGCTGATGATCTGGTACTTCTGTCCCCAACCAAAGAGGGCCTACAGCATCACCTAGATTTTCTGCACAGATTCTGTCAGACCTGGGCCCTGACAGTAAATCTCAGTAAGACCAAAATAATGGTGTTCCAAAAAAGGTCCAGTCACCAGGACCACAAATACAAATTCCATCTAGACACTGTTGCCCTAGAGCACACAAAAAACTATACATACCTTGGCCTAAACATCAGCACCACAGGTAACTTCCACAAAGCTGTGAACGATCTAAGAGACAAGGCAAGAAGGGCATTCTATGCCATCATAAGGAACATAAAATTCGACATAACAATTAGGATCTGGAAAAAAATACTTGAGTCAGTTATAGAACCCAATGCCCTTTATGGTTGTGAGGTCTGGGGTCCGCTCACCAACCAAGACTTCACAAAATGGGACAAACACCAAATTGAGACTCTGCATGCAGAATTCAGTAACAATATCCTCCGTGTACAACGTAAAACACCAAATAATGCATGCAGAGCAGAATAAGACCGATACCCGCTAATTATCAAAATCCAGAAAAGGGCTGTAAATTCTACATCCACCTAAAAAGAAGCGATTCCCAAACCTTCCATAACAAAGCCATCACCTACAGAGAGATTAACCTGGAGAATAGTCCCCTAAGCAAGGTGGTCCTGGGGCTCTGTTCAGAAACACAAACACACCCCACAGAGCCCCAGGACAGCAGCACAATTAGACCCAACCAAATCATGAGAAAACAAAAAGATAATTACTTGACACATTGGAAAGAATGAACAAAAAACCCCAGAGAACACTAGAGTGTGATTTGGCCCTAAACAGAGAGTAAGATAAACTTCTGTGAGTGTAATGTTTACTGTACATTTTTTATTGTTTATTTCACTTTTGTTTATTATCTATTTCACTTGCTTTGGCGATGTTAACATGTTTCCCATGCCAATAAAGCCCTTCGAATTTAATTGAGAGAGAGAAAGAGAGAGAGAGAGAGAGAGAGAGAGAGAGAGGGAGAGAGAGAGAGAGGAGGGAGAGAGAGAGAGAGAGAAGTGGAGGGGGCAGAGAGAGAGGGGGGCAAAGAGAGAGAGAGAGAGAGAGAGAGAGAGAGAGAGAGAGAGAGAGAGAGCGGTGAGGTGAGATGAGGTGAGGGCAGAAAGAGCGAGATAGGGGGGAGAGAGATATGGTAAAGGATCACCTCTCATTAGTGGATCTCTGTCTGTTTTACAGGTACATTAACTTCACTCACACATACAGGGGAGCCTGGATGCTGTGGATCAGAGTGGGAGCGAGGAACAAATTAATCCCTGTGTGTCAACGTCTGAACATGGCGTGTTACAAGAGGATTGTAGATAATAATAATGCTGTATTAGACTGACTTACTGTGTCTGGACCCTCAGCCCAGGAGAGCTTAAACCAGCCCAGTGTGTGTGTGTGAGTGTGTGATGTGGGGGGGGGGGGGGGGGGGGGGGGGAGTGAGGGGGGTACAGGGGGTAAAGGGGTGAAAACAAGGATAATACATAAAAATTGCCTACAGATGGAGAGAGAGAGGATATGTATGGGTCCTGCAGGGACATACACTACACAACCAGAAGTATGTGGACACCTGCTTGTCAAACATCTCATTCCAAAGTGATGGGCATTAATATGGAGTTGGTCCCTCCTTTGCTGCTATAACAGCATTCCAATAGATGTTATAACAATGCTGTGGGGACTTCCACACCGATCTCGACAAACCATTTCTGTATGGACCTCACTATGTGCACGAGGGCATTGTCATGCTGCTGAAAGAGAAAAGGGCCTTCCCAAACTGTTTCCACAAAGTTGGAAGCACAGAATCATCCACAATGTCATAGTATGCTGTAGCGTTAAGATTTCCCTTCACTGGAACTAAGGGGCCTAGGCATGAACCATGAAAAACAGCCCCAGACCATTATTCCTCATCCACCAAACTTTACAGTTGGCACTATGCATTGGGGCAGGTAGTGTTTTTCCTGACATCTGCCAAACCCAGATTCGTCCGTCGGACTGCCAGATGGTGAAGCGTGATTCATCACTCCAGAGAACGCGTTTCTACTGCTCCAGAGTCCAATGGCACTGAGCTTTACACCACTCCAGCCGAGGCTTGGCATTGTGCATGGTGATCTTAGGCTTATGTGCAGCTGCTCAGCCATGGAAACCCAGTTCATGAAGCTCCCAACGAACAGTTCTTGTGCTGACGTTGCTTCCAGAGGCAGTTTGAAAGTTGGTACTGTGTGTTGCAACCGAGGACAAATGATTTTACTTGCTAAGCGCTTCAGCATTCAGTGAGCTTGTGTGGCCTACCACTTTGCAGCTGAGCCTTTGTTGCTCCTAGATGTTTCCACTTCACAATAAGAGCACTTGCAGTTGACCTGGGAAGCTCTAGCAGGGCAGACATTTCACAAACTGACATGTTGAAAAGGTGGCACCCTATGATGGTGCTCTTCAGTAAGGCCATTCTACTGCCAATGTTTGTCTATGGAGATGGCTGAGTGTTCGATCTTAAACACCTGTCAACAACGGGTGTGGCTGAAATAGCCAAATCCACTCATTTGAAGTAGTGTGGCTGAGGCAGGTTTTTAGTGGCGACTGTCTTTCTTTTTGGGACTAATATAAACACCTTTAACAAAACCTTCCTGGCAGATCTCTGATAGACAAGTGATGTGAAGACGACGGGTTCAAATGAGGGAATGAGACGCGAGTCCACTGAAGGCACGCATTTGTCATTTGCTGGGGGTGGAGTTAGTGACTGAACGAGCGCTGCCTACCAAATAGAGAGAGCAAGGAGAGAGGAGAGGAGAGGGAAAGAGCGAGAACGAGAGACGAATGAGTATTTATGACGCGAGTATCGCAGGATGGATGGACAGACACTTAGAAAATGAAGAAAATCGTTGTTTGAAACTATTTGCTAGAGGGAGAATAAAAACGGATTTTTCAGATGCGCATCAAGTAGGGATCTACGCCAAATGAAGAATTAACGTATTTTTCAATGTAAACTCAATATTTCCGAGTGAGAACGGTGCGTAGGCGACGCACGCTGTTAATGTGAATGGACTCGGTGTCTCTCTCCTTTTGTTAGCGCTGTTTTCATCAAATTAGCGCAGCCCATACACCGCTGCAGCCCATACTCCGCTGCAGCCCATACACCGCTGCAGCCCCCTTGTCGGACGGCCAGCGGACAGCTAAGGACCCGGGTTCTATCTAGAAGAGAGACCGCTCTCCTGTGGTCGAAAGCCGGACCTCTCACCTCTCATTCCCCGCTCTAAGAGAGGATCTTCTCGGTATGAAAGCTCCATAAACAGCTATTTTGTAGGGAACCCATCCCCGTTTTCAGACTGTGATTTTGGGGGACGCGGGCTCGCGTTAGGGGGAGGGAGACCTCGCGTAATCACAATGGAATTGGAGTTTGACAATATGTCCCCAGTGCGTTAAGGAACGCAGCCTTATTCCGTTACAC
>NW_022264579.1:10000-25000 GCF_002021735.2 Oncorhynchus kisutch
GCAGAAAGAGAGAGAGAGAGAGGTGAGATGAGGTGAGGCGAGGCAGAAAGAGAGAGAGAGGGGGGGAGAGAGAGAGAGAGAGATAGAAGTGAGGTGAGGGCAGAAAGAGAGAGAGGGGGGAGAGAGAGAGAAGTGAGGTGAGGGCAGAAAGAGAGAGAGAGGGGGGAGAGAGATATGGTAAAGGATCACCTCTCATTAGTGGATCTCTGTCTGTTTTACAGGTACGTTAACTTCACTCACACATACAGGCGAGCCTGGATGCTGTGGATCAGAGTGGGAGCGAGGAACAAATGAATCCCTGTGTGTCAACGTGTGTCAACGTGTGTCAACGTGTGAACATGGCGTGTTACGAGAGGATTGTAGATAATAATAATAATGCTGTATTAGACTGACTTACTGTGTCTGGACCCTCAGCCCAGGAGAGCTTAAACCAGCCCAGTGTGTGTGTGTGAGTGTGTGATGTGGGGATAGAATCATCTAAAACATCATTGTATGCTGTAGCGTTAAGATTTCCCTTCACTGGAACTAAGGGGCCTAACCCGAACCATGAAAAACAGCCACAGACCATTATTTCTCATCCACCAAACTTTACAGTTGGCACTATGCATTGGGGCAGGTAGTGTTCTCCTGGCATCTGCCAAACCCAGATTCGTCTGTCGGACTGCCAGATGGTGAAGCATGATTCATCGTTCCAGAGAACATGTTTCCACTGCTCCAGAGTCCAGTGGCGGCGAGCTTTACACCACTCTAGCTGACGCTTGGCATTGTGCATTGTGATCCTAGGCTTATGTGCAGCTGCTCAGCCATGGAAACCCATTTCATGAAGCTCCCGACGAACAGTTCTTGTGCTGACGTTGCTTCCAGAGTCAGTTTGGAAGTTGGTAGTGAGTGCTGCAACCGAGGACAAATGATTTTTACTCGCTAAGCGCTTCAGCAGTCGGTGAGCTTGTGTGGCCTACCACTTCGCGGCTGAGCCGTTGTTGCTCCTAGATGTTTCCACTTCACAGCACTTACAGTTGACCTGAGAAGGTCTAGCAGGGCAGACATTTTACAAACTGACTTGTTGAAAAGGTGACACCCTATGATGGTGCTCTTCAGTAAGGCCATTCTACTGCCAACGTTTGTCTATGGAGATGGCTGAGTGTTCGATCTTAAACACCTGTCAACAACGGGTGTGGCTGAGATAGCCAAATCCACTCATTTGAAGTGGTGTCCACATACTTTTATAGTATATAGTGTAACTGAGGCAGGTTTTTAGTGGCGACTGTCTTTCTTTTTGGGACTAATATAAACACCTTTAACAAAACCTTCCTGGCAGATCTCTGATAGACAAGTGATGTGAAGACGACGGGTTCAAATGAGGGAATGAGACGCGAATCCACTGAAGGCACGCATTTGTCATTTGCTGGGGGTGGAGTTAGTGACTGAACGAGCGCTGCCTACCAAATAGAGAGAGCGAGGAGAGAGGAGAGAGGAGAGGAGGAGAGGGAAAGAGCGAGAACGAGAGACGAATGAGTATTTATGATTGCGAGTATCGCAGGATGGATGGACAGACACTTAGAAAATGAAGAAACTCGTTGTTTGAAACTATTTGCTAGAGGGAGAATAAAAACGGATTCTTCAGATGCGCAATCAGTAGGGATCTACGCCAGATGAAGAATTAACGTATTTTCCAATGTAAACTCAACATTTCCGAATGATAACGGTTCGTAGGCGACGCACGCTGTTAATGTGAATGGACTCGGTGTCTCTCTCCTTTTGTTAGCGCTGTTTTCATCAAATTAGCGCAGCCCATACTCCGCTGCAGCCCATACTCCGCTGCAGCCCATACACCGCTGCAGCCCCCTTGTCGGACGGCCAGCGGACAGCTAAGGACCCGGGTTCTATCTAGAAGAGAGACCGCTCTCCTGTGGTCGAAAGCCGGACCTCTCACCTCTCATTCCCCGCTCTAGGAGAGGATCTCCTCGGTATGAAAGCACCAAAAACAGCTATTTTGTAGGGAACCCGTCTGGCAGGGAAGCAACAACAAATCCCCGTTTTCAGACTGTGATTTTGGGGGACGCGGGCTCGCGTTACGGGGGAGGGGGACCTCGCGTATCACAATGGAATTAGAGTTTGACAATACGTCCCCAGTGCGCTAAGGAACGCAGCCTTATTCCATTACACTACTGTATTTTTACCCTCTCAACTGAAGTCTTTTTTTCTTATTTTTTAAACCACCAAATCCGGGATGCCGCATTTCGTGGGGTGAAGGTGCCGAACGCGAGGAAAAGAAGGAGAGAGAGAGAGAGAGAGAGAGAAAGAAGAGAGGGAAGGACGGAGGAGAAAGAGAGATTCGGAGAGCATGGCTCTTGCAACGTTGTCTCTCTGTGTGCTAACTCTCACCTGGGCAAACTTGTACCAGGTGTGTGCCAACAGGCACGCGGTGCATTGGAACAGCTCCAATATACAGTAAGACCACCTCTCTTCACGTTTCACTACGGCGGCGGTGTGTGTATGCTGTGTGTGCGTATTTGTGTGTGTGTGTTTTCCTGGTCTCTTATGTCATGATACTGTTTTAGGGATGACCATGTCCATAACCATTGTTTCTGTAAGATTCATTTACAAAGAAAAGTGAGTGTGTTTGTGTGTGTGTCTGTGTGTGTACACACTGATGAGTGTGTTTGTGTGTGTGTCTGTGTGTGTGTATACACATTGATGAGTGTGTTTGTGTAACTGTGTGTGTGTGCACACTGATGAGTGTGTTTGTGTGTGTCAGTGTGTATGTTGATGAGTGTGTGTGTGTATACATAGGACACCTGTATTTGGAAAATGAACCAAAGGGTCCATTTGTAACTAAGCCACATATTCCGTTATCCACTGATGAATCAGTCCACTGTATCACCTCCAGGTCTATGTTGGGTTGTCTCCTTGTATGTGAGCACACTACGCCCTCTGGGCCTTTATGGCAGACTGTCTGCCCTGTAACCCAGGGTCTCCGGTTCAAGCTCTGGTCTGACTGTTCCCCCTCCATCACTACCTGACCTGATCCTTGCAGATCGGACCCTTTAGATTCTCTCAGTTTTCCAGGAGGTATTTTCCATGTCACAGCTCCTCTCTCTATCCCGCTACACACCTCACTGATCACCTCAATGTGTGTATTACCCTTTTTCACAGACACACGTCACACCATCACTCTATCCTCCTGCTCTCTCTTTCTCCCTTCTCTCTTGTCTCCATATTCATGTTCTTCACTCCTTCCATCCTTTACAAATGATCTACATTTTTCTCTTCCTCCACCCCTCTCTTCCTCCACTCCTCTCTTCCTGCACTCTTCTCTACCTCCACCCCTCTCTTCCTCCACCCCTCTCTACCTCCACTCCTCTCTTCCTCCACTCCTCTCTACCCCCACTCCTCTCTTCCTCCACTCCAGTCCTCTCTGTCTCTGTTCCTCTGGTTGGTCTGTGAGGACCTCTCTGTCTCTGTTCCTCTGGTTGGTCTGTGAGGACCTCTCTGTCTCTGTTCCTCTGGTTGGTCTGTGAGGACCTCTCTGTCTCTGTTCCTCTGGTTGGTCTGTGAGGACCTCTCTGTCTCTGTTCCTCTGGTTGAATTAGGAACACTTCTTCACCCTGACCTCATTGTGTTCAAGCTGTGTCACTATTCAATCTCTCTCCCCCTCCTTCGCTCTCGTTCTCTCTATTCAATTCAATTCAAGGGGCTTTATTGGCATGGGAAACATGTGTTAACATTGCCAAAGCAAGTGAGGTATCTATCTATCTCTCTCCCCTTCACTCTCTCTCTCTGCCCCCCCCTCTTTCTCTCTCTCTCGCTCTCTCTGTCTGCCCCTCCCTCCCCGCTCTCTCTCTCTCTGCCCCTCCCTCCCCCTCTCTCTCTCTCGCTCTCTCTGCCCCTCCCTCCCCCTCTCTCTCTCTCTCTCTGTCCCTCCCTCCCCCTCTCTCTCTCGCTCTCTCTGCCCCTCCCTCCCCCTCTCTCTCTCGCTCTCTCTCGCTCTCTCTCTCTCTGCCCTCCCTCCCCCTCTCTCTCTCTCTCTGCCCCTCCCTCCCCCCCCCTCGCTCTCTCTGCCCCTCCCCCCCCCTCTCTCTCTCGCTCTCTCTCTCTCTCTCTGCCCCTCCCCCCTCTATCTCTGCCCCTCCCTCCTCTCTCTCTCTCTCTCTCTCTCTCTGCCCCTCCCTCCCCCTCTCTCTCTCTGCCCCTCTCTCTCTCCCTCAGCCCCTCCCTCTCTCTCTCAGGCCTTTTTCCTTCTCTAGTCTTCAGTTTTTCTTTTGTCTCTCTTTGACATCTATCTGTTTTTGACCTCTGTTATCACCTCCCATCTTCCCCCTCTCCTCGTCCCCCTCTCCTCGTCCCCCTCTCCTCTTCCCCCTCTCCTCTTCCCCCTCTCCTTGTCCCCCTCTCCTCTTCCCCCTCTCCTCTTCCCCCTCTCCTCGTCCCCCTCTCCTCTTCCCCCTCTCCTCGTCCCCCTCTCCTAACCCTGTCTTAACACATACACCATATCCACCATTCTAAACCCTAACAACGCTAAAACAACGTCAACCCCAGCCCTTCATCCTCTCCTCTTCCCCCTCTCCTCTTCCCCCTCTCCTCTTCCCCCTCTCCTCGTCCCCCTCTCCTCTTCCCCCTCTCCTCGTCCCCCTCTCCTAACCCTGTCTTAAACAACGTCAACCCCAGCCCTTCATCCTCTCTATAGAACAGTAACTACTACCTCTTTAGACTAGCACTCTGGCACACAATGTCATGGCTCTTATTGATACCCATCTTATTAAGGCCATATACCATGGAAGGCTGTTAACACCACTCTGAGATGTCACAGCCAACGATGAAATACTCTTGGTCTGTACCTTTTGTACTTTACAATACACAGTAAAAAATATATGAGGCAAGTGGTGAATTCAGACTGTTGAAAATCCTTCTACGACGGCGAGTTCATAAAGTTAGAAGATATTGTCTTTATAATCAAACATTTGACATAACTCATAACTTCCATAAAACGTTTTTATCAACAACATAAATTCTCTGAATGCGTTGCAATTTGAGCTGGCAGTTCTCTGAGGCGCTGGTTGAATATAAAGATGTCTGAGTATGATGCCTGTTTCGTTATTGAGTCAGTAAGGTGTTTTTATGTGTGACTCGGCATGTCCTCGAGTCACCCCCACACTAAGTTTACCTACCCTTAGTTTAAATAGTACTCCAGTATAACATTTACAGGCAGGGCAGACAGACAGGTAGGCAGACAGACAGACAGACAGACAGACAGACAGACAGACAGACAGACAGACAGGTAGACAGACAGACAGGTAGGTAGACAGACAGACAAACAGGCAGGTAGGTAGGTAGGCAGAGAGACAGGTAGGCAGACAGACAGGTAGGCAGACAGGTAGGTAGACAGACAGGTAGGTAGACAGACAGATGGGCAGACAGGTAGGCAGACAGACAGACAGGTAGGTAGACAGACAGATGGGCAGACAGGCAGATAAACAGGTAGTCAGACAGGTAAACTGTCAGACAGAGACAGACTATTTTATTTCTGTAAAGCCGAGGGTGTATCTGAGCTGTCTGGTAATGTTTGAACTCTAACCTGACTGCTGTTCTGGGATGAAGCAGAGCGCTGTGGTCTCCCAGCTCATCCCTGTTTTACCTACCTACGCACACGCACTCACACACACACACATACAGCCTCTGTGGACAGTCAGCCATGGCAGTGTGTGTCTCTTTTGTTGAGGAGTGTGGTTAATTAAAGAACACTGTATCTCAGTGGACCTCCCTCTAGCTCTATCTCTCTCTCTCTCTCTCTCTCTCTCTCACACACACACACACATACACACTGCATTACCTCTGCCTCTTGGCCTAGTTAGGGCAGAATCAAACTGAGAGAGAGAGAGAGAGAGAGAGACCGAGAGAGAGAGACAGAGAGAGAGAGACAGAGAGAGAGAGAGAGAGAGAGAGAGAGAGACCCTGTCATAAACCTGTAATAGGGCTGTCTTCTAACTGTAAGAAGGGTTGTGATACAACCAGCTCTCTCAGTCTCAGTGCAGAATACTACATTTGACCATAGCATCGTATTTAGAAGGTTACGCTAACTCCAAATGGTTAAGAGTTAAGGTTTGGAATAGGGTTCAAAAATAGTTATAATTAAACTAGTGCCTAGCTCTGGGATTGAACATGCGACCCTCTGAGCCAGAGATCGCCAAAGCAAAACCCAAGCCTACTTGATGGTAATAGCGCTCAACCTCGTCCCTAGTGGCAGTTTTGAAGTCATCTCCTGACGTCTTGGGCACCTGGACGGATGTGGAATTTCTCAGTGTATCTGGCTGTGATAATATGTCCCTTTCTGACCTCTGCTGCTTTAAATGCAGGAACAAATGGACTGTAACTTGGACCCACACAGCCATCTCCAGAACAGTACTTATTTTAAAACTGTGAGTTGAGCATCATCGATAAAGCTGGTACATGGTCGAAGGCCCTGCTTGACGACAGGTGACTGAAACAAAAACAAAGCCACCGGTCCGTTAAATCACTTACTATCCCCCACCCCCTGGACATGAACTACCACTGGGCCGGCTGTGTGTGTGCGTGTGCGTGTGTGCGCGTGCGTGTGAAATAAATAGATGTTCAGTTCCAACATGTCCAGGGGAATAAATGTATAATAGTGTGTCTGTCTGGAGTGTATGAGGTAGTGTGTCTGTCTGGAGTGTATGAGGTAGTGTGTCTGTCTGGAGTGTATGAGGTAGTGTGTCTGTCTGGAGTGTATGAGGTAGTGTGTCTGTCTGGAGTGTATGAGGTAGTGTGTCTGTCTGGAGTGTATGAGGTAGTGTCTGTCCAGAGTGTGTGAGGTAGTGTGTCTGTCTGGAGTGTATGAGGTAGTGTGTGTGTCTGGAGTGTATGAGGTAGTGTGTCTGTCTGGAGTCTATGAGGTAGTGTCTGTCCAGAGTGTGTGAGGTAGTGTGTCTGTCTGGAGTGTATGAGGTAGTGTGTCTGTCTGGAGTGTATGAGGTAGTGGGTCTATCTGGAGTGTATGAGGTAGTGTCTGTCCAGAGTGTATGAGGTAGTGTGTCTGTCTGGAGTGTATGAGGTAGTGTGTCTGTCTGGAGTGTATGAGGTAGTGTGTCTGTCTGGAGTGTATGAGGTAGTGTGTCTGTCTGGAGTGTATGAGGTAGTGTGTCTGTCTGGAGTGTATGAGGTAGTGTGTCTGTCCGGAGTGTATGAGGTAGTGTGTCTGTCTGGAGTGTATGAGGTAGTGTGTCTGTCTGGAGTGTATGAGGTAGTGTGTGTGTCTGAGGAGCTCCGTATATCACTGACCGGGAATAAACAAGTGATCATTCCTACAAGGCTCCCTGTACACGTCAGGTACAGTGTGTGTGTGTGTGTGTGGGTGTGTGTGCGTGGTTGTGTGGTTGGGTAGGGAGGAGGAGGATCAATGTAGAGTCTTTGATATTCACTCAGGCTATGTGCAAATGTTTCCCATGCCAATAAAGCCCTTTGAATTGAATTGAGAGCAAGAGAGCAAAGAGAGCAAAAGAGAGGAAGAGAGAGAGCGAGAGACAGAAGAATGTTGCAATGATAAATCGAGTTAATTTTAACACTATCTCAGAGTACATATGGTCCCACTCCACAGAGTGTAAAAAGTACACTGATAAGTGTTTCATTTGGAGTTTTAATGTAAAAAATGACACCACATTATAATTGCCAGTGTTACATAAGGGATAATCAACTCCGGGCTCTGCCTTCTCTGAAAAATAATGACACCACATTATACTTGCCAGTGTTACATAAGGGATAATCAACTCCGGGCTCTGCCTTCTCTGAAAAATAATGACACCACATTATACTTGCCAGTGTTACATAAGGGATAATCAACTAGGGGCTCTGCCTTCTCTGAAAAATAATGACACCACATTATACTTGCCAGTGTTACATAAGGGATAATCAACTCCGGGCTCTGCCTTCTCTGAAAAATAATGACACCACATTATACTTGCCAGTGTTACATAAGGGATAATCAACTCCGGGCTCTGCCTTCTCTGAAAAATAATGACACCACATTATACTTGCCAGTGTTACATAAGGGATAATCAACTAGGGGCTCTGCCTTCTCTGAAAAATAATGAACGGTGTGAAAGTGCATTCTTTTCCAGAGGACGCATAGAGCCCGGAGTTGATTATCTTTTTATACCATGGCTATAATTTAAAACATTTGCCACTAGAAAATTGTTCAATATCCACTGAAGTAGCTAGCATGTTTAGCATAGCAGCAGTAGCTGCTGTGGTAACCAAACAAACAGACGTGCTAGTTTAGCTAATCAAACCTAGCTTATCAAAATCTAATTCAACAATACCAATACTGTTTTCAATTCAACTTTTGCTTTCAAAAGCAGCTCAAAGAAAACATGTAAAAAATAAACTATTGTCATTGAATTCTACCGTGCAAATATATCATGCGTTATAGGGAAATAATGCACGCTCTAGAATTCCCTTCAAGCCACACAGAAAGGAGTATTCAACAATGCCATGGGACAACTAAGCAATCAGGCATGAGGGGGTGTGCTCTTTGGCCAGTATACGACGGCTAAGGGCTGTTCTTACACACTAAACATTTCGGTGTGCCTGGGCACAGCCCTTAGCCGTGGTATATTGGCCGTATACCACAAACCACTGAGGTGCTTTATTGCTGTTATAAACTGGTCACCAACGTGATTAGAGCAGTAAAAATAAATGTTTTGTCATTCCTGTGGTATGCGGTCTGATATACCATGTCTGTCAGCCAATCAGCATTCAGGGCTGGAACAGTTTATAATCAAACTGAACACTATGGGGTAATTAACACTCAGTGTTATTTCTGTTTAACATAAGTTATGATCTAAAGTTAACTCCTATTAGTGTTAATCAAAAACACTGTTACAGTAAGTCATTTTGGATGGTGTTTTAACTGTTTTCCAGTGAATTGTAGAGTTACCATCCATGACTGTATTTGTTAGTCACAGAGACATGGTTGTTGAATTCTTTTCTTTTAAATGCCTGAGACTTTTACCAAATGAATACACAAGTGAATCAGGGCCTTGTTTTGATGACCTAGTTTTACCCTAACACAGTGGTGATAGGAAATTCCTGGTTTACAGGCCACATCAGGCCTGCAAGTCACATTATGCTGGCGTGCAAAGTGATGTGTAATTTCTATTGGAATCCAGCCAGAGTTAAGATATCCAACAGTTGGAATTTTTATTCCAATTTGCTGTGCAGGTTCAGAGTGTGTGTGTGTACACACGTGTGTGTGTGTGGTTAGAGGATTCAGTCGACTGATCGTCCAGCCCCCTGACAGCAACACCAACCTATCAGTCTGCCAGGCCTACTTAGGACAACACCATTACCATTTGTGAATCTGCTCACAGAAGGGAATATTCCTCCCTCTCTATCACAATGAGATGTGTGTGTACTAGTCATTAATCATAGCGCTCTGCACTGCCACCGTCAGTTGAAGCTGCCATCTCTGTGCCGATAGTCACACACACATGCACACACACAAATGAACATACACACACATCGCCTCCTACGAAGGCCCGGTAATCCTTATTGAGCCATGCAGCCACAGGAATCAGGTGCTTTGTTAATAAGTGTAGCGGTTGTCTGTGGTGGAAGAAGGTGAGGACCAATGCACAGCGTATTCTTTAATAGAACTCAGAACACTAAAATACAATGCCAACAAGAGACCGAAACAAAATAACTAAGGTCAGAACGTGACAATAAGCTTGTGTGTGTTCTGAGTGATGAGGAGTACGGTGTGTGTGTGTGTGTTCTGAGTGATGAGGAGTACGGTGTGTGTGTGTGTTCTGAGTGATGAGGAGTACGGTGTGTGTGTGTGTTCTGAGTGATGAGGAGTACGGTGTGTGTGTGTGTGTTCTGAGTGATGAGGAGTACGGTGTGTGTGTGTGTGTTCTGAGTGATGAGGAGTACGGTGTGTGTGTCTGTGTGTGTTAGAAGACTTGGTTTTGTTGTCTTATCATACGGGTAATGTTTGGTAGGGAGAGTTGATAAAGTGGTGTTGCCTGATACAAATGAAAAGAGGTGAAGAAACAAGTAATGCTCTCTCTCTCTCTCTCTCTCTCTCTCTCTCTTTGTCTCATTCTCTCTCTCTCGCTCTCTCTCTCTCTCTCTCTCTCTCTCTCTCTCTCTCTCTCTCTCTCAATTCAGTTCAATTCAATTCAAGGGCTTTATTGGCATGGGAAACATGTGTTAACATTGCCAAAGCAAGTGAGGTAGATAATATGTGTGAATTTCACCCAATAGATATGGGAGTTTTTCAAAATTGGATTTGTTTTCGAATTCTTTGTGGATCTGTGTAATCTGAGGGAAATATGTCTCTCTAATATGGTCATACATTGGGCAGGAGGTTAGGAAGTGCAGCTCAGTTTCCACCTCATTTTGTGGGCAGTGAGCACATAGCCTGTCTTCTCTTGAGAGCCATGTCTGCCTACGGCGGCCTTTCTCAATAGCAAGGCTATGCTCACTGAGTCTGTACATAGTCAAAGCTTTCCTTAATTTTGGGTCAGTCACAGTGGTCAGGTATTCTGCCGCTGTGTACTCTCTGTGTAGGGCCAAATAGCATTCTAGTTTGCTCTGTTTTTTTGTTAATTCTTTCCAATGTGTCAAGTAATTATGTTTTTGTTTTCTCATGATTTGGTTGGGTCTAATTGTGCTGCTGTCCTGGGGCTCTATAGGGTGTGTTTGTGAACAGAGCCCCAGGACCAGCTTGCTTAGGGGCCTCTTCTCCAGGTTCATCTCTCTGTAGGTGATGGCTTTGTTGTGGAAGGTTTGGGAATCGCTTCCTTTTAGGTGGTTATAGAATTTAACGTCTCTTTTCTGGATTTTGATAATTAGTGGGTATCGGCCTAATTCTGCTCTGCATGCATTATTTGGTGTTCTACGTTGTACACGGAGGATATTTTTGCAGAATTCTGCGTGCAGAGTCTCAATTTGGTGTTTGTCCCATTTTGTGAAGTCTTGGTTGGTGAGCGGACCCCAGACCTCACAACCATAAAGGGCAATGGGCTGTATGACTGATTCAAGTATTTTTAGCCAAATCCTAATTGGTATGTTGAAATTTATGTTCCTTTTGATGGCATAGAATGCCCTTCTTGCCTTGTCTCAGATCGTTCACAGCTTTGTGGAAGTTACCTGTGGCGCTGATGTTTAGGCCAAGGTATGTATAGTTTTTTGTGTGCTCTAGGGCAACAGTGTCTAGATGGAATTTGTATTTGTGGTCCTGGTGACTGGACCTTTTTTGGAACACCGTTATTTTGGTCTTACTGAGATTTACTGTCAGGGCCCAGGTCTGACAGAATCTGTGCATAAGATCTAGGTGCTGCTGTAGGCCCTCCTTGGTTGGTGACAGAAGCACCAGATCATCAGCAAACAGCAGACATTTGACTTCGGATTCTAGCAGGGTGACGCCGGGTGCTGCAGACTTTTCTAGTGCCCGCGACAATTCGTTGATATATATGTTGAAGAGGGTGGGGCTTAAGCTGCATCCCTGTCTAACCCCACGACCCTGTGTGAAGAAATGTGTGTGTTTTTTGCCAATTTTAACCGCACACTTGTTGTTTGTGTACATGGATTTTATAATGTCGTAGGTTTTACCCCCAACACCACTTTCCATCAGTTTGTATAGCAGACCCTCATGCCAAATTGAGTCGAAGGCTTTTTTGAAATCAACAAAGCATGAGAAGACTTTGCCTTTGTTTTGGTTTGTTTGGTTGTCAATTAGGGTGTGCAGGGTGAATACATGGTCTGTTGTACGGTAATTTGGTAAAAAGCCAATTTGACATTTGCTCAGTACATTGTTTTCATTGAGGAAGTGTACGAGTCTGCTGTTAATGATAATGCAGAGGATTTTCCCAAGGTTACTGTTGACGCATATTCCACGGTAGTTATTTGGGTCAAATTTGTCTCCACTTTTGTGGATTGGGGTGATCAGTCCTTGGTTCCAAATATTGGGGAAGATGCCAGAGCTAAGGATTATGTTAAAGAGTTTTAGTATAGCCAATTGGAATTTGTTGTCTGTATATTTGATCATTTCATTGAGGATACCATCAACACCACAGGCCTTTTTGGGTTGGAGGGTTTTTATTTTGTCCTGTAACTCATTCAATGTAATTGGAGAATCCAGTGGGTTCTGGTAGTCTTTAATAGTTGATTCTAAGATCTGTATTTGATCATGTATATGTTTTTGCTCTTTATTCTTTGTTATAGAGCCAAAAAGATTGGAGAAGTGGTTTACCCATACATCTCCATTTTGGATAGATAATTCTTTGTGTTGTTGTTTGTTTAGTGTTTCCCAGAAGTTGTTAGAGTCTATGGATTCTTCAATTACATTGAGCTGATTTCTGACATGATGTTCCTTCTTTTTCCTGTAGTGTATTTCTGTATTGTTTTAGTGATTCACCATAGTGAAGGCGTAGACTCAGGTTTTCCGGGTCTCTATGTTTTTGGTTGGACAGGTTTCTCAATTTCTTTCTTAGATTTTTGCATTCCTCATCAAACCATTTGTCATTGTTGTTAATTTTCTTCGGTTTTCTATTTGAGATTTTTAGATTTGATAGGGAAGCTGAGAGGTCAAATATACTGTTGAGATTTTCTACTGCCAAGTTTACACCTTCACTATTACAGTGGAACGTTTTACCCAGGAAATTGTCTAAAAGGGATTGAATTTGTTGTTGCCTAATTGTTTTTTGGTAGGTTTCCAAACTGCATTCCTCTCTCTCTCTCTCTCTCTCTCTCTCTCTCTCTCTCTCTCTCTCTCTCTCTCTCTCTCTCTCTCTGTCTCGCTCTCTCGCTCTCTCTCTCTTTCTGTCTCTCTCTCTCTCTCTCTCTCTCTCTCTCGCTCTCTCTCTCTCTCTCTCTTTCTCTCTCTCTCTCTCTCGCTCTCTCTCTCTCTCTCTCTCTCTCTCTCTGTCTCGCTCTCTCGCTCTCTCTCTCTTTCTGTCTCTCTCTCTCTCTCTCTCTCTCTCTCTCTCGCTCTCTCTCTCTCTCTTTCTCTCTCTCTTCGCTCTCTCTCTCTCTCTCTCTCTCTCTCTCTCTCTCTCTCTCTCTCTGTCTCGCTCTCTCGCTCTCTCTCTCTTTCTGTCTCTCTCTCTCTCTCTCTCTCTCTCTCTCTCTCTCTCGCTCTCTCTCTCTCTCTCTCTCTTTCTCTTTCTCTCTCTCTCTCTCTCTCGCTCTCTCTCTCTCTCTCTCTCTCTCTCTCTCTCTCTCCTCTCTTGGGAAGGCCACAGTCTCTCAAGTAAAAAGTTTCAGAATAATGTTTTCTCTTCCTTTCTTTTTCCTCTCCTCCTTATCCCTCTGTCCTCCACGCAGTTCCTCTATGGTCAGATAGTGGAGTGTGACAGTGTTAACAGAACCTATCCCCCTTGTGTTGGACTTTAAACCCCCAGTGGGCCTCCTGAATATATGTATGTGTCTGTGTGTTTCAACAGCACTGTCACGTTCGCTAGAATAAATGTCGGACCAAGGCGCATCGGATGTTGAGTTCCACATTATTTCATAGAAAGTGAAACTAAGCAAAGACAAAAACAAATAAACAATAAACTAACAACGAACCGTGACTACAGAGATGCTACATGCACTAACTCAAAACAATATCCCATAAACACAGGTGAGAAAAACAACTACTTAAATATGATCCCCAATTAGAGACAACAAGTACCAGCTGCCTCTAATTGGGAATCATACACAAACACCAACATAGAAAAACAAACCTAGAACCCCACATAGAAATAATAAACTAGACTAACCCGTAGTCACGCCCTGACCTACTCTACCATAGAAAATAAAGGCTTTCTATGGTCAGGTCGTGACAAGCACACACAAAGACACTGCTTCATCTGAACTGTGTGTACATCATCGTTCCCCACTCCTGGGCGCGCCACACTGGCTGATTGGTCCTTTCATTTCCTCAAACACCTTCTCTCTGATGTGATTGGCTAATCAGAGGCGTTACCATGGAAATGGCCTGTTAGGGCATGGTGCAGCAATGCGAAATCCGATTCTGACTGGCTTTGGTCTTGAATCAGACGGCAAGTCTCATCTCTGTTAGTTTGGACTGAAATCATGGTTTCATCCCAATTTTCTTGGTTGGAAAATACCTTTTGAAGAATAACAAGTTGTGTGGGTTGTAATTCAGAGGAGTATGTGTGTTGCAGTCTTCAAAACCACTGTGAAAGACTGAGGGAAACACACACATGTACGACCAGGGTTTCTCTCAGCGTGTGTCTCCACTCCAACAGGGGAATAATCACATGCTAATAACAGGGTAGTGATGTTTACAAACACTTTCTAATCGCTGTGTGTGTGTGTGTGCGTGAGTGTGTGTGTGTGTTTGTGCGCGCATGTGTGTGTGTGTGTGTGTGTGTGTGCGTGAGTGTGTGTGTTTGTGTGTGTGCGTGTGTTTGTGCGTGTGTGTGTGTGTGTTTGTGCGTGTGTTTGTGCGTGCGTGTGTTTGTGTGTGTGTGTGTGTGCGTGTGTGCGTGTGTTTGTGCGTACGTGTGCTTGTGCGTGTGTGTGTGTGGGTGTTTGTGTGTGCATGTGTTTGTGCGTACGTGTGTCTGTTTGTGCATGCGTGTGTGTGTGTTTGTGCGTGCGTGTGTGTGTTTGTGCGAACATGTGTTTGTGTGTGTGTGTTTGTGCGTGTGTGTGTATTGATCTTCGGCCCTTAATTCTCTCCTCCTCTCTCTCTCTCTAACAGGGAGGGAGTAATAATGTTAACTGTCAGCAGTTTCACCAACACACAGACACACTCACACACATCCATATGCGCATATGGTGTGTGTGTGCGTGTGTGTGTGATGTAGTTAAGGATTGTAGCATAGCAGCAGTTTGAGTCCATATGCTGAGTTGAATCACAACAAAGCGGATTGGTCTACTGTTAATAATCACTATTGACAACATATTATGATTCACCAACTTGGATACAATGACTAAACATAGGAGACTGCTGATGTCAAACTGTGTGTGTGT